>NC_080671.1:198602124-198902124 GCF_030247195.1 Topomyia yanbarensis | reverse complement strand
TAAACACATTTCCCACAGATCGCTGATTTTTGAAATATTGTTAAATAATTTGAAGATGGTGAGCCAGTGTAAGTCGTTCCATTATGAAATGGCAAACAATACTAAACTAAAATAGCATGACAGCAGTTAGGACCCGTTAACTACTAGAAAATGCCCTGTTGAAAAACTTCATGTTGAACCACCCTGTATATGCCAAGGCTTGAGACTAAAATTAAGGACATTTGAAGTAAAATAAGGACGCTTTCCAAAAACCTCGAAAATAAGGACATGTCATTTAAAATAAGGACGGTTGGTAACCATATGCTTTGCTTACAGACTGCCGTACAGCGCTGGGCGTCCTGCACTAGCGAGCGACAGCAACGTCGAAAGAGAAATGAGAATGTAGGCAGAAAAGGTAGGAATTCTGCATCCTTGTATAAGACTAATAAAGAATAAAACAGTGTTCACTAATACTAACGATACTTTGCGGTCCAATTTTTCATTACACCAGCTCAAACGTGAACGTTACACTGAGTCATACTTTTATTTTAATTGGAGAATCCATGTATTCACAATTAAACTTCTTGTTAACAGACCACTTCAATGAGCTTTGTGATAATACCACGTATGTATTCTCTTATGTTTTCATAGATTTCGGGAATTTGAATTGCGTCCATTTTGCTTAGATACTGTAAGAAACATTTAGAAACATTCATCGAATCAAAATATCCATCCGTTACGAAGATTTCCTGTCCCAAAAATCCGAACCTCAGTGCAGATCACCGCAGTATGGGTCTCTCTGACACCGCAGTATTCTGGGTCAGTTATCTCCGTTACTAAATAATAGAACATACTCAATATCCCTTCGTGATACGTATACGAAGCTTTCCTAATTTATGGTTTCGTGAAAACAGCGCTGGAATTTCCTGTCCGAAAGTTTTTTGTAAAAACTTATTTACATGTCTATCGGCAACACTATTGCATATCGCAAGGTTTTTGAGCACTACGTGATGACGGTTTGATTGTGGTCAAAATTGGATTTATAATCTTTCGAGACACATGTATTGCTTTATAGTAAAATGAAAATTAGAAATAAGTCTTTGGAGGTAAGTTTTTTTCGGTAAAAGTAATACAGGTGAACGTTTATCTCATTTTTTGCAAATAAAACTATGAACACCTGATAGCATAATTGACCATTCATAATCCATCGTTTGTCACAGTGTGAACGCTTGTTGCATAAAGTTATATCTTCTAGCCAGCTAGTCATAGCTTCGCATGTTTGTTGATACAAATGACTTAACTTGCATTGATGTCAATTTATATATCTAGGCAGCAAGTTGAAAAGGGTTTATATACAGCTTGCAGTTTTCATTAGAAGTTTGATTTCTCGCACTTTGAAAGTGCGGAGTCCAGGTTGGTGGGAATTGTCGACAAACATATGATTAGGGCTCATAAGCCAACTGTCAAAATTCACTTTATATGAAAATTCCGGACAAACGGATACTCGCCAATCACAGATGTTGATAGTAAACAAAAGAGACAAGTTTTTTGTTTCATTAAATACTATGAACTGTGTTTGACCACTAACGATTGGTGCGGAATTTCCCTTCAAAGAGAATTTTGACAGTTGGCTTTACGTCGTAATCATATGTTTGTCGAGTCTTGTGGAGTTCTGGAAAGTTTAAAAAAAACTGTACAACACATTGAACACCTGTGTAACAGAGAATCTGTGCACCTGGCATCTCTGCAATCGATATCATTTTCACCGGTTATTTCACACTACACTAAACGCAGGTGAGCTAAAAATGATTGATTTGAATGCTTTTTCATCGCGAGATGGCGTACGTTTTGTGTCTTCTACGATTCGTATGAGATTTGCATTTATTTATAATATTTGATATTACACAGACATTTTAGTAGTTGTACTAGTCAAGTAAATAGTAAGAATCGACCAACTGCCATGAAGGACCAAAGCGCTGTCAGTGTTTCGAGTGGAATGTGTTACGAATTATTTACTGTGGGTAGCAGATAGAACACAAAACATGAAGACATCGTATGCATCACGAATTGCGACAACTACTTCAAGGACACCCCCATCGTTCGCAGAACGATAAATTGATCGGAATATCCTGTGTTTGTACTGGCGTCGTTTATGGACGACATACGATGAACATTGAATCCAACTACGTTTATAACCGTTTTGCCTACACATCGCTTTCCCGCAGGCCAAATATTTGATGTCATGTCAGACGTCATTGATGACATCAACATTTGCGTGCAAAATTTATAGCCACAAAATGTGCTCCAATTCGAAACTTCCGCTTCATCAGTGCCAAGTCGAGGAATCCAGCTTTGGAATATTGCATCGCACCAAAGGTTCCTGACGCTTTGCACAATACAACTCAACGTGGAACGAAAATCTTCATTATGGTTTTACCGGAATTCACGTACAACAACAATCTCATTCTTCACCAGCCAAAAAATTAAATGGCTTTTTGGATATTATTAAAAACATTCTGTTTTGGTGGGCCGAGATGTTTGTACTGGCGTCGTTTATGGACGACATACGATGAACATTGAATCCAACTACGTTTATAACCGTTTTGCCTACACATCGCTTTCCCGCAGGCCAAATATTTGATGTCATGTCAGACGTCATTGATGACATCAACATTTGCGTGCAAAATTTATAGCCACATATATCTCTCTACCGTATCTGAACTCCGCCGAAGGCGGAAGGTTCCAGCTTTCAAAATGTAAAACATGCAGTTGTTCGTATCAGAACATTCAAATAAAGTTTGTCCGTATTTTAAAAACGCGAGTGTATTTAATGGTCTGCAAATTCCTGCATCCTGTTCGTCCATTTCTCGAATGAATTAATTGGATCTCATCCGGGATGATCTACAAAATCCTGTAAAAAGGTTCCCGCAAACTCAAAAACAACAGGAGAGCAGCGAAAAAATTGCTAGGCATGCAACTGAGCTCAACTTCATGTAAAATCGACATAATATATTCGCATGTTATTAACTATTGAAAGACCTTTCCAAATGTAACGCTCAATTTTTCGCAATTCGTATCTTGTCAAAACCCATCAAAGTAATCAACAGTGCTCCTGGAATACTTTCAATGACGGTATACATTTTCCATTGAAGTGATTCCTTAAACGCTAGGATACGCCTAGGGTTATATCACTTTAATTTACATGTACGGACATGTAAAAATGTGTGATCTCTAGTTTATTTAGTCAAGTTTCTCATTAAAGAGACACAGTATTTGATTTTACATTTTTCCTTTTTTTTTCGACTAATATGTAGTCAAATTTTCTTTTTTATTTTTAAACGACATTCAATTAGCTAGAGATTACTGAGTAGGAAAAGTTATAAAAATTTATAGCCATTTTGGCCCATAGTACTCAAGTGAGAGGAAGCATGTGAAATATACAGATAATAAAACTAGAAGTATCAGGGTCATTAGAAAAAGGCTTAAAATCGTACGGGCTAATCTTTTGTCTTCTGCTGGTAGAAGTCGAGCTTAGGCAGCATTACTACGAATCGCTCAAGTCTAGTGATTCTACATGTCAGAACATGGAGTATCCTATTGCCAAACAAAAAGTTTTTTAAAGATAGAGCGGATCGATGTCTCATATGCTTGAAATACGCTTCCCCTATAAACTGAATAGATTCTGATTTTGCTCGAATTTGGTAGGCGCTCAAGTTTGATCCGCAATCGAAAATATCCAGTATCCAATATTTGTTCAATAACATGCGCACCCATTAGTTGTTTACCGAACTACACATCAGTGCTTTTTAACTAGAATTATCAGATATGAAGCTATCGCACACATTTGCTTTGTGCAGATCTTGTCGCTTTTGGCAGATACGGCCATTAGAGTCACCTCCTACAGCTTCAACAACGTCTCACCACAAATTACACTAGCGGTTAGACAAAGTATTACCACAAATTATTTATACTGAGCGACCGATGTCTACTGGTCGGGAATAGGCTGAAATAATATGATTTTTGATACATAATCCACAAAAACAAAAATATTACCTATAAGTTCCACCTATTGTGCATTTTTGATTACATAACAATTCAATAGGCTTGCTGCACGAATATTAGCACAAATTAGTTTTGACATTGATGTTGTACGTTGTCACGAACATATCACAGACAAACAGACATTACATTCATGAACGCTTTTCTCGTACTTGAAAAAGCGGCTATTTCTAATATTCAGTAGTAGGGCAATCATCCGTTTGTAGCGCTAGTATCTCCATTTATGACGTTTACTTTTTCACAATTTTGGGTGCACTGCATATTTCGATACACAATAACAAAAATGGCACAAAAGATGCGAAATTATTACATGTTTACGAGAAGGAGGCGGGGATACATTTTTCGCGTTTTTTAAGGATACTTGGAAGCTGAAGCCAGCAGGATTGGACTTGCCATCAACGTTTCGAAGACAAAATACATGAGAGGAAGAGGTTCTAGATACGACAATGTGAACCCCCATCACCAGTTCGGATTGACGGTGACGAAATTGAGATGGTCGACGAATTCGTGTATTTGGGCTCACTGGTAACCGTCGACAATGATACCAGCAGAGAAATTCAGAGACTGATCTTGGCGAATCGTGCCTACTTTGGACTCCGGAGGACGCTCCGAAAATTTGCCGCCGCGCGAAGTTGATTATTTACAAAATGCATATTTGACCGGTGGTCCTCTACGGCCACGAGACCTGGACTATGGTCATGGAGGACCAATGCGCCCTTGGAGTCTTCGAACAAAAGGTGTTGCGTACCATCTATGGTGGCGTGCAGATGGAAGACGAAACGTGGCATAGGCGAATGAACCCTGAGTTGCATCAGCTGCTGGAAGAACCGCGCTTACTGCAAAAATAGGACGTTTGCGATGGCCTGGATACGTCGTAAGAATGTCGGACGACGACCCGGTGAAGATGGTTCTTGAGGACGACCCTAGGGGAACAAGAAGACGAGCGCACAGCGAGCACGGTTGAACGACCAGATAGAGGACGACCTGCGGACCCTTCGAAGACTGCGAGGCTGGCGACAAGCAGCAATGAACCGAGTGGAGTGGAGAAAGCTTCTACATACAGCAAGAGACAAGGCTCTAGCCTGAACGGTAAGGTAAGTAACTTCTCATCATTTGACATGTAGCTGCCCTGCAGTAATGCTGACACTCATGGAATGCTATTGTTCCTAAACTAGTGTGGTAAGCAGTAATCAATTTTATCAGTAGGATTTAATATTCCTTCGGAACGATATCAAGCTGTTTATTGTTTTGTGTTGTGGTTGCATTGCGTTGTCGTGTTCCATTTCCCTAACTTCTTCTTTTTCCATTCTCTGACATGGCAGAGCGCAAATCTCCGAATAACATGGGGGACATGCCAATCGAGCCAGTATATTCTGATTCCTGAATTTTTTTACTAGAATCATTTTCCAAAAAGAATCATCAGATTGGCCGAAAGATTCGTCCTCTGCATTGACCAGAAGCACAAGAAAACGTTTCTCTTACTTTGGAGTGAATTTTAGAAATGAAAATATTTGATGACTATTTTTGCACTGTAAATAGTACCGCCAACTTACTCCGTGTGCGTCACCGCCAACTTACCCCAACCGCATATTTTATAAAAAAAAAGAATTTAAAAAACTACTTTTGTGTATGGATAATGTAATATCTATACGGATACTGAAAGCTCTTTTCACGCACTATTGAAAAATATAATCATTCTGGAAATAGATTGAAAATCACCTTAAATAACACAAAATGTTTGAAAATAAGAATATTTTCAAAGTATGCTCAAAATCACAATATCGCTCACAGCTTCTACAAAACAAAATATTTTGTAACAAAACACATTGGATAATGCGTTTCACATTACTTGAGGTTCACAATGAGAGACCGCGCTTTATTTCTAATAGAAACGGAAAAGGGGATTCCGCCAACTTACCTCAACCGCCAACTAGCCCCGGGCAACTGTTCTGCATACATTCTTGCTGAATATGTTTGAACAAATCAGAGTGATTTAAACGGTTTTTATGTTTCGTTTTGATTCCGATACCCATCTTTCTTCGAGGCGAACAAAATTGATTTGTTATTAGATATTAAATCCTATCAGATTACATATATTCCAAAAGTGCATTCGTTTAGAAAAATTCCGACCATTGAATAAATTTACCAATAAATCCAAGGTATTTGATAATTCTCGACAAACATATGATTAGGGTGTAAAAGCCAACTGTCAAAATTCACTTTGAGGAAATACCGGACAAACCGTTACTCGTCAATCACAAATGTTGATAGTAAACAAAACAGAAAGGTTCGCTCTTTCATAAACTGCTTTGAACTGTGTTTGACTAGTAACAGTTTGTCCGGAATTTCCTTTCGAAAAGAATTTGACAGTTGGCTTTTAAGCCGTAATCATGTGTTTGTCGAGAATTGTTCCTTGTTAAAAACGATAGTTTGCAAACGAAAGCATTTCTATTGATTGACCATTTCGTTTTCTTTTCGTTCTATATAAACTATATAAATATACCACGAGCTCACAGTAAGCAAAACTCAGGATAAACTTCATCGGCTCAATCTGTTGAAAAGCATGGAACTAAGCCATTGGATGTAAAGACAAGAATCAAACATACGTCTACAAACGAAAAGCTCTTTTCGTAATCTCTATCGAAAGAACACATCAACACGATTTGACCCGGAACCTATTTCGCTGTACTAGAATGTGAAGAGAGCAACACTATTGCAGTGCTGTTGTAAACTCTAGCTGGGACTTTTTGAAAAGCGCTTTGTATTGGGTTTCTTCAATACCTTAACGCTGCCTACATGGTTTGCGTCTTAATCCGATGATGTGATACAGTGCCACACACGTGATGAAATGTTGACGATTGTGAAAGCGATGCTAAGGGTACTTCTGAAGGAATAAATGGATGCTGTGTGGTCAGACGAATGTCATTCCTGTGAAACTTGTTTGCTATTTGTCGATCCTCCTGATTTGAACGAAGGCAAACATAAACATAAAGTCGGTATCCTGCATGCTCATGGATTACCAACTTAGGGACAGCGTCACATTTTTGAAAGAAAAAGAAGACATTTCTGATTCGTCACTGTTATGTCCTGTACGAATGATTAACGTTTAGACTCACAATCTGTGTTTGCGTTTTGATTGTAGGTAGTAGTTGTAAAATTCTCGAGTAACCTTTCTTCTGATCACAGATTTAGGATTTTTCATATAAATTTTTAAGCTTCCGGCAACCTACATTCAGTTTTCATAGGTTTGGAATCTGTCGTTGAGTTTAAATATCGATACAGATTGGATATTGCCGTGAGACATTGGCTATTTCTGTCAGGGATGATCCATAAATGACGTAGCATTTTTTGAGTGATTTTTAACACCCCCCTCCCCCATCGTAGCATTTCGTCACAAACCTGTAAACACCCCCTGGTAACTACATAGCTTGACGGTAATCCCCCCCCCCCTGTCGCCGTAAAATAAATAAAATAAATAAAAAACGATGTTAGTTATTCCCCTTCAAAAAACTACGTAGCATGACATGACCCCCTACCCTCCTGTCGTCACACATCATAACAAAATACAAAACTCCCCCCTCCCCCATATAATGCTACGTCATTTATGGATGATCCCTCATCTGTTTCTTCAAACGAGTTCTAACGCCTTGAGTTGAATATACGAATTGTCTATTGGATCTTTTGGGTATCTAGATCTATGATCCTTTGACACTTTAATTTTGTATCAAATCTCTTCCTCTATATGTCACAATTTGTCTAACTTTACCCAACCTTTTGACAATTTGAAATTCACTTAAATAGGATTGTAAAAGGTTATTGCAATAATATTTTACAAAATGATAATAATTTTACAAATCACTTCCATAGTTACCTGGGCAATGATTTGAAGAAGATCATTGTGAAATTTCAAAACGATTGGTCCAAGAGATTTTGATTTATAGTATGCACCGCGTTTATACGTTTTGTGCTATTCACGTATCACCAGAGTTAAAAATAGTCGATGCTCTTTTTTGACGGCTGAAAATGAACCTGACGCGACTCGCGGCGAATAGAATAAATATTCATTCAAATTTCCCTTCTTATTCATTCAGTTGAATATCGTACAATATATTCATTTCACTAATTATCTAGAAAAATGTTTTCAAATGCCGGTAAAGCATATAAAACAACAATCATCATCGCTTACATTGTGCCAGGGCCTACTTTGATGCGTTTGATTCGTTGCTGCACGGTCGCTTCGTGTAATAATCGGAGCCGAATGAAAATTTGCGTTGATGATTGGGCGGTTTGTTCGTTTGACGTTTTCAGCTGCGTCACTGAATATTGAAAATGAATGCGGCTGAATATGATCAATTTTCATTCAATGAATTTGAATATTTTTAACTCTGCGTATCACCTACAAAATCGACAGATGTGATTTATGAGAAATTTAAAATATTTTGTTTTGAGTGTATGGACCAAATTAACACTTAGTGCTTCAAAATGTCAGATATTCATATGAAGGGGCATTTTTCCAGCACGAACATTTCATTTGACAAAGATTTTGATCACAAACACTTTCGCACAAGAAGCAGCACGAGATGCATTACTCCATTCAAAGACAATCGACGGACAGCTCCCACGAGCGACAATCAGCTAAGATGGAAAAATCTACCCATCTTGAGAGCTCTTCTACGCCTACCATCATCATCATCATCTTTGTCACGCTCGTAATGACTTGCAAGCAAACGTTGATTGTGGCACTCATCAGCTGTTCGCCTTCGGTTGCTAGCTATTTGAGTGGAATCATAATAACTATATATAAGTAGGCGAAGTTGCTACTGCTGCATGATGAGATGCGACGGATCAGCATCAGAGTCGATGGAAATCTGTTAGGTACATGACACACTGGTCTATTTTTCGACGGAACCGCGACCAAACGCACCGCCAAATGCTCCACCAGCGACAATCATGACAATTAGAAAAAAAAACGCCACTCACACACATGGTTTCTGCGCTTGTCTGCTGTACCGGCCTCTTTTCCGATGCTATCCGCATATGTGTAAGCCAAACGCCGGCCATGAAGTCTCTCGTGCTTCCGATGGTACTGCAGATAAAGAGTAGAAAATATTGTTCCCTTGTGGCTTGGTAGCTGGCTGGCCGTCGTGTTAAGAGTGAAGTCGTGATCATTAGAATTAGGTGTTTTAGGTGTGCTGGTTCTCTGCTATGACAAATTGTTTTATGGGGTTCTAAAAGAAGCTGATAGTTTACTTGGAGCGAAACTTGTAGTTTTTATTCGAGCATTAGTGCATTAGCGTAACAAAGCGATACCTAGATATATATTTAGCTGATGCTACCGCAGCATGAATATTACGAGCTGAACCGAAAGTGAAGTTCCCATATTTATTAGATATGGAACATTAACTTACCTTGCGTAATAAACACGGTCTAAAATAGGGAAATATGATTTTATTTGCACCACTGATCAATTGAATGAAACATACAGACTTTCATTAAACATTAAAGTTATTATATATCAGTATTATTTGGGGGTTTTGACGAAAATCGTTGATTTTTTCGAAAACGCTTAAATAACATGCAAATTTGATAAAATATTGACAGTTCAGAAACAAACGAACAGTCGAGCAGATAGCATTCCGTTCTACAAACTAGAAAAAAACAAAGAACAGCTGCATTGGCGAATCCAGAGAGGGGGGGGGCGGTCTTGGGGGTCAGGACCCCCCTCCCCCGAAAATTTTAAACTTCATGAGAAATTTTAAAGTAGTTTCTATTTTAAATTCATTCTAAATTCTAAAACATTCCAAATCAGATTCGTTCACCAAAGCTGATTTTAATTAAGTGAGGGTATTACATATTACGTATTGTACAATGAACATTTCAAAATCGAAATTTCGGACCCCCTCCGAAATTTTTTTCTGGATCCACTCCTGAACAGCTGTCTTACCTTCATAGATAACTTTCTTTTATAAAATGTAATAGAGTCAAAAATTAAACACTTTTGCATGTTCGAAAACTTTTCTTACGTCGAGATAACATAATTTCAAAACCGTCAACTTCGAGAGTTAGTCGTCAAACGGTGAATAATTCTCTGAGTTTACAAGATCCTATCTAATGTCTTCCTGTGTGTCTATTAATGACATGTAATCGACTGGGCACTACTGCCGTCTGCAGTAGTACACGGTAAAAAAATCGTCACATTGATGTAAAGTAATTTACTGTTGAATTCCTACTACTTGCCAAACATTACAATACGATGTGCCAATCCATTGCAATAGATCATATCCAAGCACAACGAAACCAACAGCACATCACTTCAATTTGGCATGCTTTGCTCATTACTGTTGAATGATCGTGTATTGAATCTTGAATATTGCCCTTACGATTTATCGATATATTCCGTTATCTGAAAATAAATAATGGCATAATAAAATTGACACCAATAAAACCGTATAATACTCACGCTCTAGAATAATCAGGGAATACCGGTTTTATCATTTGGATTAAACGTGTCAATTTTTTACCGTGTAGCAAAATGAGAAGATGCGAGCCTTGGCCGAACTAAAGAGCCGTAGCTGGTGTCAGCTATGTGGGGTGACGGATAACAAAGTAATCCCGCATGGTGCTCCCACTAAAACAACCCATAAAACACCATGTTATGAACAATTAGGTAGTAAATGCGGATCGAAACAGTCAGCCAAGGCTTACTTGAAGAAAAAAAGACTACGATTATAAACTTAGCAATTTCTTCAACTACAGCATCATCAACAAAAGTTCGCACTCACCGTAGTGAGAAAATAGATTCGGACCACTACCTGGTAGCAGTCTGCATGAGCCCAAAAGTGTCGAGGCTCAGTTATGAGACGATCACGATGTCGAAGACTTTGCGCAGCAACTAGATACAGTGTTAGAAATAGAAGAGCAGCTAGGCGCGGCTACTCTTGAGAATGGCTAGAGCAACATACGAATCGCGTTAAGTACTCATTTCGTCTGAGTTTGACTTACGGTGTCGATTAGGGACCATTCATAAATTACGTAACGCATTTAGGGGGGTACGATAAATTGTGACATATGAGGGAGGGGGAGTTAGCTAGATCGTTACGTAACGTACTGAAGAAAAAAAATGTTTTCCCGGAATTTGTTACGTAAGAAGAGAGAGGGGGGTTAGAGAAATTTGTGACATTTTGCTACACGGGGGGAGGGGGGAGTCAATTTTGGGCAAATTTTGCGTTACGTAATTTATGAATGGTCCCTTATCCGGAGCCGAAAAAGTCCATTTGAGTGAACTTGCTTAAATTTTTTTCTCAAGTAGGCATAAACATGTCTAGAGACGCTAATGAAGACCCTCTCACGACCGAGTACGACGTGATCGAAATGCGTATTATGGTGAACATCTAAATAACACGTAGCATGTAAAATTGAAAAAAAAGACTAGTTGACCCAAACATGAATGCCGAAGCAAAATGCAATTATAAAGGAAGATATGGTGCAGACCTACCGCTCAAGCATCGTGACTTTCTCGCGTGCCTTTGCTAGGGACGTGGTTCTAATGCTTTCTTAGAACACACATCCGCCACTTCCTCCTCCCAGGACTCTTCCGGAAGCTTCTATATGGTAGCGCTACGCCACCGGCCATTTTCAAGTAACTACTATCTGGTTCTAGATTATCGATGTACACTTTCTTATAGTCAACCCAGTCGCGAATCTTATACTCAGCCGAACAACGCACTTCCAAATATTGATTACACATCACACTTTTACTGGCACAAACTGCACGACACTACGAAAGAAGAAGTAAACTGCTGGAGGCAAGTAGCGCTAGTTGCTGCCCACCTTCTCTTAGCTGCACTTTTGAGGGAAACACGATGAAAACTCCAATGTTTGCCGTAGGTATCCGTTAAACCGGTCCGAATTGTGAAGTTGGTGTGCGCATTCCACCGCTCCTGTTGGGCATATCCGCACTCCGCCGACTCAAAAAACTATTCGAGGTAGCAGAGGATTTAGTCTCTTCTATCACCACTATTACTACGAGTCCATTCAAGAGTTAAATTCATTTAGACCAGCCGCCTGAACGTCTGTGCCTTTGATTCGCGTTGCTTTAAAGATTTGTCGTGGTGACGCCTCCTCGGCCAAATAAGACCTGTGAGCTTTGTGCTCACTGGTCTGAGACGTCCGTCCAGTTTAAGAAGATTAATGTTTTTATGCTTTCGCATAGGCAGTTGGCGCTGCTCATAGCTGCCCTTACTTCTTCACACCCGACTCGCTCTAGTTGCATTTGCTGCAGGTTGTGAGTACCAGCACCCGCTTCCAGTATGCAGGGTACGATTTCACCCGAATCGTGAAGGATACAAGCAGTTGCGATCGCTTGTCGATTTTCCCCGGCCCGAAAACGGCTGGCGCGTTTCCGTCTGTCGATGTGTGACTTCTTCAAGTTAGCTCGATGTATCTCACTGTAGCGGCTTGCCTCTGAGAGTAACTTCTTTTGTGTGAGGGGAGCCCAGAGGGTTCCGCCTTGGTCGACCTGCGCCTCTGTGCAACGGCTCAAGGTTTTCGTGAGGCTCCCTCCGACAACTTAATATTTGCTCTACAATTTCCCGCTTTCTCGCTATTCCGCTCGTGTGGTCGAGGATCGGTTTCTCACGTTCCGAAAACGGCGAGCCGTTGTAGGCCCTGCTTTTCCGTGGCAGGACTAAACACTAGCTGCCAAGGTGAGAAGGTTTCAAGTTGTTGCTCACCGCACCTCGACATCGACAGAATTTTTCCCGATCGGAAAACGGTGTTTTGGTAGCATGAGCTCTTGATTAGCAGGATGAAACCTGCCGACATAGCTGGATTTCTTTAAATAGAACAAGCAGTAGATGACGAGAGTATCGCAAGAATCAGGCTGGGCACGTGCGGAACCGACAACAGATTCCCAGCACCGGAACCAGCTAAGATTCATGAGAAGATCGAATGGTTGAAGAAAGATAAAGCCCCTGACAATAGTCAACTGCCATGTGAGCTGCTCCAACACGGAAGAGAGGTATTGCCTGGAGCACTCCACTGAGTGATTTTGAAGATCTGTGAGGAGGAGATTTTACCGGAAGATTGAATGGAAGGAGTAGTATGTCCCCTCTATGGGACCATTCATAAATTACGTAACGCAAAAATTGCCCAAAATTGGCTCCCACCTCCCCCCATGTAACAAATTGTCACAAATTTCTCCGTCCCTCCGCTCCCCTATTACGTAAGAATTCCTAGAATTTTTTTTCTTCGGTGAAAACATGTTACGTAACGATCTAGCTAACTCCCCCTCCCCCCTATGTCATAACATGTCACAACTTGCTGTACCCCCTCCCCCGGTCATTGGGTGGTGTGCAAATGAAAGACGGGATGTGGAGACGGTGTATGCACCACGAATTGCAACAGTTACTTAGAGAGCCACCCAGCACAGCAAAAGCTAGGCTGCTGTTGTGAGCATGTCGTCAGAATGGTGAACGACAACTCATTAAGAATTGTTCTCAGAACTAACCCGATTGGAACAAAGAGAAGAGGTGCACGATAAGCAGGTGGATCGACAAAGTTGACGGAAACCTGAGGAGCATTCGTGCACTGCGATGATGGTGACAAACAGCCCTTGACTGAGTAAACTGGAGCCGGCTTCTTGACACAGTAAAGGACAACAAAGCCTTCGACTGATTCGTAAGTAAGGTACCTAAGTAACTTTGAAAGTTCAGAAACAAGTTTTCAAACATAAAACGGCGCATCTTCGGATAAAATCATTTTAGTGGTGAATCCTCCTAGAAAAAATCATGGAGAATAAACTTTTCGCAAAATAGTATGAGCGTCAGCGTATTCAGCAGAGTTGTTGGGAATGTCATTTATAAAAAACTTTCTTGGAGATAGGAAAGCTCTATCTACGAAGTTTTCTTCAATATAACTGTAACCCCCAAACTATAATTAATGTTCACTCCCCAAACCCCCGCCCTGGGCGACGCCACTAAGTAGTAAACTTTAAAGAATGATAAAATGGATCCTGGCGAAAATCAAAAGAAGATTGCGAATAATTTTGATTAAAATTATAATTACTGTCATTATTTGCCTTCTTTCAAATCCATGGATCTAATTTCACTTCAGGTCAGTGCCCCTTACCAATTCCATGGTTTGATCGAATGATCGAAAAGCTTGGAAGCAAGAGGTTTTTGCCGATACGTTGCCTAATAAAGCAATTCAAGAGATGCATCACAACAACCAATGTGTGGCAATAAGCCCCATGACAATTACTTTTCTCCGTTTTAGTCGACAAAGGTGCAAAAATATCAACGCAATTTTCCACCAAATTATTGCTGATTGGTATCCTTCGTTCAACTGTTTGTTTTATGATTCTCGAAATATTTTTTTAAAATAATGGTTCTGGCACTACTTTGGCCCTGGCAGAGCGATGGCTATTTAACTTGCTCAACGATGCTTACTGCAATTACATGTTATTTATGTCTTGCCTAATGGTGTATTCTTTTGGTTCACTTTTCTAGTTCCATATGTTATTCTTTTTCGACTGAGTCTAATGTCTAATGTATAATACTGTATTTTTGAGATATGACCGAATGAAATTTTTGATACGCGACAAGTTCGAACCCCTGGCACCGATAGTACACTACCATCATAGTAGTGCAGTATTTTAAATAGGTCGAATTCGCGATTATAGACCATCCATCAAAAATAATTTACATACTCTACGATGACCGGTGTTGATGGTGCCTTCTTATAATAATAAAAGCGGATTTTACTGCACCGAGCTTTGTTTACGGCTTGTTATGCATAAATTTCACTTCATTTGCTTTACAACATATTTGAAGGCAGAAAACGCAATAAAAACCTTAAAGAGCTCTAACGATTAGCCGAAATATCATTTCATTCTTCAATATATTACATTTAAATCGACAATAATTTTTTGTAATGATAATGAAATTGTCTTGGATACGGGTCAACAATCATCTCAAATTTGCAACTATTTCAATTGATGGAAAACCGAGCGATAAATTGTATTGTGTAATATGCCATTGCATAAGATAAGACATTGAACGGATCAGTTAAAAGGAATTAAAAAACAATTTTCATCATTCGAGACCACCAAAGTGCATATATGAGTAGCACATTTTCCAGCCAGACATTACAGCGAAAACAATCAATTTTGGATTTCCAAAAGCAGAATAACAACCCCAAAATATAATTTCCCATCATCAACTTAATTGCAAACACTTTACTTTTTCTCAAGCTGCTCCGCTCGGATTCATTGTACGATCATCAAAAGAAAGCAGCAGTTTTTTTCAATTGATTTTTTCCTAGTCGTATTGACGGTAAACTATGCTGCCTCTGTGCCAACAGCTACTTCCCGGTGATGTAATTTAGACATGCCTTGTAAAGCGTGTTCTTTTATTGGAAGAAATGTTTGTCAGTCTTATTTTCGCAGGTTCTCACTTGAAGTGCAATACGGAGTCTCCTATGGCTCAGCGATGAACTATTGCGGTGTCGTTCGCCAGTCATAGCAACGTATGGAACAATAATGCTTTCCATTGATAGTCCAGTCACTCTAAGTCGAGTTATCAACAAAATAGTGTGACATCCTGACTAATGAGATTAATAAAGGCTCGTCTACCCTAATTGTTTGAATCATGTCTAATTTCTGACCATTGTTTGAAAAAATGCGGTATTAATCGTAACCATTGGCTAAGTAACCGTTTGCAGGTTAAGCAAAAGTGTCAAGTAAGTATATCTAGGGTAGCCAAGCAAGGAATAATTTACTTTACCTGCCGCATTTTCATCACACGAACAACGTTAGAAATACCGGTGAAGAGATGGCTCGAATGAAAGGCGATGAAATTGTATATGGAAGACCACGATTCGCTAGTCTAACGCGAGTTTGTTTTCCAATCCAAGATCATTTTCTTCTTCTACGGCTCATGCTTTTTTTCTACACAGCTAGGTGTAACGATGCCATATTTTTTATTTTGATTATAGGGGTTTTAACCTCGCCTCAAATTCTAACCATATGCACGAGTTTTCGAATTGAGCGAAGGTGAGCTGCGTATCAACTAAACTTTGGCCGTCCCAACGATATTGTACTGTTTGATCGGTGAATAAGGAAAGTCGGCAGTTGAAAACGTAAAATTGAAGTGTCACACCTAGTTGAGGAGAAGTTTTCAGCAAAGGCGAGAATGTTGCAGTTCTGTTTCGTTCTCACCCTGGTGCCAACATTTCCTAAAAAACGCATACAATATCCTTGTAGCAATTTTTGTATACGAACACCAGCATCGAATCCAGGGATGTATCGGTGGCGTCAACTTTAGCAGTTCTGCTATATAACTTCGTATTCCTACTATCATCAGTGACACTGGGAGCATATGTAGTCAGCCAATCTCGTTTGGGGAGCATTAACCCTTTCATGCCCAACTTTTTTCTAGTGCATGTAGGGTTTCAAAACCATTTTTCCTTTAAAACGGTGGGGTCAAGAAACTCGAAAAACCTTTTTTCATAAAGGTAGGTGCTTTCCTTGCAGTGCCAGAAGCTGCACAATTTTTACCTTCCAATGCTCACTACAATTCTCCTAGAATATTTACAATAGTCCAACTGCATGGAAAACGTAGCCAAAAATAGTCTAAATTGATAAGTTTTATCAGTTTTCACTAATATTGCAACATAACGAAGTTATATGAAAAATTCATTTTCCGTCGTCAACGTAAACGGTCCCTGGCAGCACTGCTCCATCGGAGTTAAATCAGACTAATTGCAATAACTTCAGTTCTAGAGCTGATTTTTGTAAACGTTAATACTCAAATGAAAGCCAATAGTCGCATTTATTAGCCTTACTTGTTTTTGTGAGCAAATCTTGCCTTAATCAAAAGTTATAGCTGTTTAAAAACGTTGTTGTCCACAAACAACATGGGCATGAATGGGTTAACCATTCAACGACATCGAAATTCCGACGTCGGATTTTTGACATTTAAAATCCGACATCGGATTTTCTACGCCGGAATTCCGGTGTCGAATTTACGACATTGTAATTTCGATATCGGATTTTTGATATCGGAATCTTTAAGTCCGTTTTCTGATGAGCAATTTTCGACATCGGAGTTCAATAATCGGAATCGGAAATCCGATGTCGGAATTCCGAAGAAAATATACGATTGTAGAAAATCCGGCATCAGGATTCCGATGTCGAAAATCAGAAGTTGGAATTAGACTTAGAAAATCCATCGTAGGAATCCCGACGTCGGAAATGCGACGACGAATTGCCAATTTCGAATTCCGATGTCGTATTTACTACGTCTGAATTCCGAAATCATGTTTTCGACATACAAGTACGTACACCGAAAATCTGATGTCGGAATTCCGATGTCGTAAATCCAACGTCGAAATTCCGATCTCAAGAATTCCGATGTCGTAAATCCGACCTCGGAATCCCTCTGTTGAAAATCTGACTCGCTATTTCGATACCTGAAGTCCGCCGTCAGAAATCCAATTCTTTCAATTCGATGACGAATTTCCGATGGCGGATCTCCGTCGTCGGATTTCCGACGTCAGAATTCCTACGTCGTAATTCCGATATCGAAAATCCGACGTATGAATTCCAATATTTGAATTCCGTAGACGTAGAATTTTCGACGTCGGAATTCCGATATTGCATCTTCGACGTCGGACAACGGATTTTCAATACTGGAATTTCGACGACGAATTCCCGACGTTGGTATTCCAACATCGGATTTTAGACGTCGAATTTTCGACATCGGAATAACTACATCGGCTCTCCGATATTGGATTGCCGACATCGGAAATAAGACGTGGAAAATCCGCTGTCGGAGTTCCGATGTCGGAAATCCGATGTCGAATATCCGTCGTTGGAAATCTGACATCGAAAATCCGATGTCAGAATTCGACCAATTCGACGTCCGAAATTCCGATGTCCGGAATGCCGATTGCAGAAATCCGACGTTGGAAATACGACATCTGATTTTCGATGTAGGAATTCCGATGTCAAAAATTCTGCGTCGCAATTCCACTCTCGAAAATCTGACGTCGGAAATCCCATGTCGAAAATCTGACGCCGGAGCTCAGACCGCGGATTTTCGTCGTCGTAACTCGAATGTCGGAAATCTGACGTTGGAATTCGGATGTGGAAAATCCGATGTCTGAGCGTCGGAGCTCCACAGACTTTCGACGATTTTTTACGTCTCATTTCAGTCGGTATTCCGACATCGGATTTTCGACATCAAAAATTTCGATTTCCGATGTTGAAAATTACGATGCCGAAATTCCGACGTCATAAATTCCAACGTCTACGGAATTCCGATATCGGAGTCGAGCATCAGATGTTCGACATTGGTATCTCGCTGTTGGATTTTCGATATTCGAAATCCGACGACAAAAACCCAACGTAAATTTCCTATGTCAAATTTTCGATGACAGAATTCCGTTGTCGGAAATCTGACATAGGAATCCCGATGTCGAAAAGCCGACGTCGGATTTGCGACATCGGATTCCTAAAATCGGAAATCCGGCGTCGGAATTCCGATGTCGAAAATCCTACGTCGAAATTCCCACGTCGCAAATCCGACGTCGAAAATCGGATGTCGGGATTCCGACATAGGAAATCCAGCGTCCGACGTAGAGGAACACAATGTCGAAAATCAGACGTCGAAAAACTGACGTCGGAGTTCCAGCGTCGAAAAACTAATGTCGGAAATCTGATGTCGTAATTTCGAAATCGAAAATTCGACGTCGAAGTTCCGATGTCCCTTGTTTTGTTGTCGAAAATGTATGCAAAAAGTAAAAAAACATGATAAAGTAAGCTTACCCTATTCATAGGATTATAGAGTGCCACGCACCAAACCTTCTTAGCTTTATTGTGCATAGATCAGAAAGTTAAAAAAGTGCCTGTTCGTGCATTTTGGTTGGCACCTTTCTTTTTTATATGTAGTTGAAGTTGGTGTAAAAAAGTGTAAAAATCCTCAATAACTTTGAAACGAATGAGTATTTTTACACACAGTCTTCGACAAAATTTTGTAGCTTTGATACCTACACATTTGTCTTGAACATAGTTTGCACGAGAAGTCATAATGAAAAAAGTTATATTAAAAAACTAGATTTAAGGGAGTTGCCATAGAAAACTCCTTATAAATCGATAACCTTCAATCCTACAAGCTCAAGTTCTTCAATAAAATTCTTCACCATGAGCATTTCTAAAACTTTGTCGAAGACACCAACTTGCTACCTCGTCAGTATAAAAAGTTAATATTTTTAGCTTGATCATAGTAAGCCATGCCTAATTTCAATTGTTATCAGATTGTGGGGAATTCGTGATTGTGTGGGAATTCCGACCACTGTGGAATGGGGTTAAATTTCTGAAGATGGCTGAAATATAAACAGTAAGCTGAAACGTAAACAGAAGGAGAACTTTTTATTGTAATCACTGAAAAATATAAATTCAAAAACGATAACGTTTTCCAATAATTTAAATAATTATTTTGATTGTTTGAACCATTTCTTTTTCATGGTACTGATTTGTGTAGGACTAATTAATCCATATCTCTGGAACGAGCATTCCGAACGAAACAATTGGCAAGCTGGTACGGATAATTAGAAGTAGACTGCATTGTAATCGACTGAATGCACGGCTGTTGTGTTATCAACGATATCATAATCGCTAATATAATCTAGGCTCACCCCCTTCTATTTATATCAATGCAAATGAATACTTTGAAATATCTGCCCATCTCATTCACGAATCGCATTCCTTCTCTACCGCTTTCTATTTAAAGTGCTTGAAAGAATATTAAGGCTCAAGTTACTTTCTTTGAGCATGTGTTAGAATTGAACGCTTGGTAGTATGCGTAGGAAAATTTGTGTACAGCTTTGCCACCGATTTATCCTTTCAAGCATTCATTAAACTCCAAAAGAAGAAAATCAGTCGGTTTATTAGATTATAAGGATTCAAATCATGCAAAATAGTTGCTGTAAAAACAATTGACCGGGCGGGATGGCGCTTTTGAAAAAGTGGCTGTGGTTTTTTCACTACGCAGTTGTGTTGCGGGACAGTGTGGTGGTGTGACAAAAAATCACCGCCACTTTTTCAAAAGCACCATTCCACCCGGTCAATTGTTTTTCCACCAACTATTTTGCATGATTTGAATCCTTATAATCTAATAAATCGACTGATTTTTTCTAGAGTTTAAAAAATGCTTTATATGGATAAACCGGTGACAAAGTTCAGCGCATTTTTTTCAAGCGTTCAATTCATGTAGACGCTCACCGAAAGTTCTTTGAACCTTAAAACTTATTTCAGTTTAATATTTCCAATTACGTGTTAAATCACTGGACCTGAAAATTCTTTTCTGTGCAAAAGCCCCAAACATGAGTGCTTATTAATTCAGTCATGTCTAAAAAGTCCGTTATAGTCGTTCATTATACCCCATTCAGACAAACTTTGTACACAATAATATGAGACAAATCATTTCTAGAAAACAAAAAGGCGAAAAAAGAAATGAATGGAAACACTCGAAAATGCATTTATCTATTAAGCCTTTATAAGGCCCAGAGCTTGGGACTATTAATGAATGTTATATTAATAGAAACACGGTTCTTTCACCTAGTTTAGAATACATTTACATTTATTTCGTAACAAAAACTGTTTTGAAAATATACTTGCTACCGCCCGTTAGAAAACATCAGTCTTCGTAATGTTTGATGTATTTTCAACGAGAATGGTGGTTACTGGAGTTACTGGTTATTACCTGATTAACAGGAAATAACCCCTGGATTCTAAAGATAAGTTGAAAAATGAGACCACAGATTACAGACGTTCATTTATTCATTTTATTTTTTTCTTTGCAATTTTTACCACTCATAAATCAAATTTTCGGATTAAAAATAGTTGTTTTTACAAAAATGCATCACCAACTTATAGGGTCTAGAGTATTTTTTTTCAAAATCGAGCTAATTTTAATGTCCAAAAGGATATCGCCGCATTCAAAAAAAAAACTCCTCACCAGTCTGACACTTTTAACTGTACCTCAATAAAAAGTAATAAGAAGAGTTGCCAAGCTCCTAATAAGAAGATTTCATAAGATTGGAACACTTCTCATTTCATATTCCTGTGTTATGAACGAAACGAAGAAGTGGCAATATAGTTGCCACCGCCTTATAACAAGTTGATTAGCCATTCTTCAAATAATACCATTTTTTCAAATTTTCTGAAAAAATTGTTTAAATCCTCATCATTTTTATTATTTATTTCATTCAGTATTTTTTAATTTGTTTTGTTCATTTCACTTCATTTTATTTGTTTTATTCGTTTCATTCTTTGGATTCCTGCTGATCTCTTTATTTCATGCATTTTATTTATTTTTAAAAATATTATCTGTTACTATTTTTTTTATTGCCGTAAGGTTCTACTGTATCGATTTTGTTGGTTATTTTCGGCAAATTTGAGACTAAGACAAACGAAAGCAATGAAATTGAAAGACGGATAGGTATTCTAGAGCGAATCTGTTATAAGCTTAGAACGGAAAACTAGGACATCCGTCTTTCAATTTCATTGCTTTCGTTTCTCTTAGTCTCTAATTTGCCAAAAATAACCAACAAAATCGATACAGTAACAATATTATCTATATTTGTATTGAGTTAGCTGTTTTAATTTGATTCATACATTTTAATAATATAAAGGATGATTTATTTATTACTTAATTTGATAGTTTTGATAATTTTTATTGGTTTTATGTAATTTATTCAGTTTATCGAGGTTTTATTCGTACAGGACTCGAAACTGTGTTCCACTCACCTTTAGTTGGATTCCTGCTTTGCATGAGTTCCTCAAACTAATGAATGATCCAACAGTGATATATGGAAGAAATGTCCAACCTCACTTTTAGGTGGATTTAATTGGTTTTTTTCATTCTATAGAATTGTAACTGTTGGGAATGTTAGTACACAACTGATTTTTTTAAAAATCACTTTTCAAATATCGATATTTCGTCTTGTTATTTTATTCTAATCGGGAACGTCATAAAATCTGTATGACGAATTATTCGAAACAAAACTTTTACAATATGCTTTATTCGAAACAAAACTTGTACAATATGATATATTCAACCCGATGCATAGGACACATTCAACGAGGTCATAGGTCCAAATAGTAATCACGTGCTCGCGTGATAATCTTTCTCTTGCTGATTATTTTATGATCCAATGTAGCTCGAATAAAGAAAAAAAAGCACAGCGAAATGAAACATATAAACATTGATAAACGTGGATGATAACGTTTCATGGCTACGATGCAGCAGAACCTTAAAACCGGGCAGGATACTCATTAAAAGTGCCAAAAATAGAGTTCAGTAACAAAAATCATAAAATTGTTTTACATCGTAAACTCATGCTTATATGAACCCATTACTTTTGTTACAGATCTCATCCAAAATTACCCCAGAACCATGCACAGGGTTTAACAATGTCGTATTTACCGTAACAATGTTTTCGAGTGCATTAATGTGTTCACAGAAATTTTCGCTTGTTTGTTTCCACAATGGCACAACCGATGACATAACAGCCACAAAGGGAGAATGTCCTATTCTCGTACTATTTCCATATACATTTAGCATATTCTTTAGTTTAAGTTTAAGGCTATGCTCGAAGAGGGTTTAATATATTGTCCCAAATTCGCAAGCACTAAGATACTGGCTCAAGATATTAGTAAGACATTGATGCCCGATACGCCGGTTGCCACATCATAATGAGCACTTTACCCTGTTGCTTTCAATTTCTTTCCTTTTAGCCGGCCTAGCTCTTCTCGCATTTTAATGGTGCTCTTATGGTATAATAGTTCGCGCGGTTGGTTGTGCCGGAAAGTTACGCATTCTCATTTTTTAGCTCGTGGGAAGTCGAGCATTTTTGCTATTGAAGTCGCTGCAGCTAAACCAGACTACCTGCCAGATATAGCAGATACGAGGAGGCGCGTACGAACTTCAGTTTCATCTTATGGCCACCGCTAGTAGGGCGATAAGCAACTTTTGCATTCACCATCAACAGCTGTGGAAAACTAGGTGATACCTTCGGGTTATGCATGACATTAAATAGACATACTTTTTTCGATGTTGTTCCGCCTGATTGGAATTGTCTGTGTTGGACTCGTTTTCCACGCGAGTTTCTCTAGTACAACCAGCACCACCACCACCGTTACGTATCACTCCGGGCGTTTTGTGTGGATCTCGCGTTGCGGCACTCAGCCGGGTACAGGTGAACTAGTACTTTGAACTAATGGACCATTTGCACGGTGCACACTTCAAATGTAGTGTGAAAATTGCAATTTGCGTCCTAAGTAGGTAAATTATGTGTTGTGGACCGGTTGAACACAGGGGATAGGATCATGCATTAGCGTCGACAGACGCTAATCCGCTGGGATATTACTTTAAAGTGTGTTATTGTGTTGACGTTATGGACAATTTGGCCAACGATTACAGTCTAAAAATAAGGACATTTCATGCACCATCTTAGCCTGACCGAGGCCATGGCCGGAGCCAATATGACGTTTACTTTCGGTATTCATTTTAAGAAAATTTTATTACATTTTACCTTTAGATTTCGATTAAAAGGATTTTTTGTGGATTAATTCTATCTACCAGCAATACCCACTATAGTTGTAATTTTAATAATGCAGATAAAAACAGCACTTACATTGACGAGTTTTATTAGAATAATTCTTAGTAGCCAATATTAGTTCTACAGTATTGTAACTACCGATACTGAAATACCGTTGAAGACCAACCCATTGTTGGAAATGTAAACCGGAGTAAGTTCGATCACTCGAAACTTTCGTATTTTAGATCACCAATTTAAATCCAGGTTTCTGCCGAATTATTTACATTTCAAATGTGTTCTACACTAAATAAATTGTTAGAATACTAAATCAGTTATCGTCTCATCAGAATCCGACAAATAACTTAGGTCCAGGACTAAGCTATCGTCGGATTGACGCTAGCGCCAGATTCGGAGACAAAAATATACAAGCTAAGGTAGAGGGAAGCTTTGTCAGAAACGACGCACGGAAGTTGCACAAAACGATCTACAGTATGAGGAGGAAAAGAGTGCCGGCATCGGTCATTACTGACGACCGGGATGAGAATCTGTTGAGATAAGGAGTGACCGCCAAGTGAATGGAGCAATTTGAGCTGCCATTGTGTAGCCAAACATGTAAATAAAGTATAATCAAAATGAGAAATATAGATCAACTAGCAATGGATTCATACACGACAGACGTATTGGCTAAAGGCTACTTGAGAGCTGATAAAAGAGAAAGTTTTTGGTAAGGACGAGGTCTTGGCTGAATTTCTAAAATCTAGCTGTCCGAATCAACCCACTGTATGCTTTCAATGATCTGAGTGGAAAAAGAAATGGCTTTGACTAGGTTGATTGGCTCCATCTACAATATCCATACAAGAACAGCCACAAACTCGAATGTAATAACTATCCCCCGTGTTCTGTTCCCCGTGGCTGGATCATTTGTCTGCGAATAACAAAGCAGGTTCCGGAAAAGACGATCAACGATAGATCAAATTTTTTACCCTGTGATAAATCCTAAATAAATTTCGGGAGTATAACTTGCGGACTCACCAGCTGTTTGTGAATTTCAAGGTGTCGTATGATTCAGTGAAACAACAGATGGCAGATAATACTTGAGTTCTTTGACAATACTGGTTCATATGAAGTTATGGATGGGTCAAAATCAAGCGTCAAATCGAAGAGACACTCGATTCGTTTGTGGCATTTGATGGATTGAAGCAGGGCGATGTACTTTCAAATATATTGTTCAACATAGCGTTAGAAGGTGCGAGAGAGATTTTAAAATGGAGCGCGATAGCATCTGCGAAAAGTACTTTCTATACTTTTCGTAGTCAGCTAAGTCCCGTAGCCTACAAACGCCCGCCATACTTGCAGTTTACAAATTACACTCGCTAGCTATGCGAAATCGAAGAAAATGCACATGTGGCGGGCTTTCAAGAAGACTGGAAATGGGGACTCAAGATCGATCTTGAGTAACCTGGAAATCTAAAATATATTCGATAATGATCTAGTACTCTTGGATTGCTCGGCAACGATGATGATGATGATGTATGTTAATCATGATATTTTTCGCGTGTTCGTAAATGGTTCACAAATTTGTAAGATATCCATAACAATTTTCAATTTCAAGTAATTTGGGTGGTTTGGCTCATGATTTTCGTAAATTTTTAACGCTTCCCATGAAATAGAATCTAGCCGCCTAGCTGCTATAATGTCGCGTAGCTGCTATTAAGTAACTGATATTAGAACACTATTAATATATCGAACATTCTTAATTATTTAATATGTGTGAATGTGATGATCGTAAAAATGAACTCCAATCATACAATTCAGATCCATAATACAAATCGTGTTCGTGAAATAGTTCACGAAATCATAAGATACCACCTATTTTTTATGATGCAGTATATGTCGTCCCACCACTTAGTGTGAGAATTAAAAATGAGTGTGATATAATACAATATAACGACAGTGCAAATAAAATAATGAAATTATAAAAATGAGTCACATTACTACGCGTAATCTCTTTCATCGGTCTGCTTAATCCTAGCAGGCTTGGATCCGTTGGCTCAATTGCGACGGTTCAGGAACCGTCTTACAATGTTGTAATCCCCAGCTCTTCTAAAGAACGCTGAATAATTTGGTGTTTCGAACGGTTGAAGATAGTACTCTTGGAAGTGTCCGCACATTCATCAGGTGCCACATCTGCTTCAACCTCTCCACCATGGCATTGCGTTATTTTTGTGAAGAATATTGCCTGGGTGTTAGGGTTCAAAGACTGAATCAGTTACCCCTCATTGGTGTTGTATTAACACAAATGAGGGTTAACTAATTCAGTCTTTTGTTGTAGACCGATTGACACGAATTTGAAGATTCGTAATGAGAAAGTACAACTTTATGCGACTATTATCCAGAATAGGATATGGTAAGCACTTGTAGTTTCATTGCGCTTCGTATCGTTGTGAAGATAAATGATAAAGCATAGTGAAGACGAGAAGTGTTGATGCCTCACCTACTTAACGGTAGGACGCCGATTCACCAGACTCTTCCATAGGTGTCGCAGAATCGCAGATTTAGAAGGGTACAAGACCTAGGATTCGCTCCGAGCAAACGATTTAACATGTTAAGCATAGTTTGTTCTCCAGTTATTCAGTTAGTCTCCGTATAAGGTCAATCGAAATAGGAAAGATCTTGTTTAGTTTTTGAATTAGTTGGGGAATTTGCGTTTCGACTTTGTCCCATCAAAATCCGACATTAACTTAGTGACTGGACTAAGCTAGCGCTGAATTGACTCTAGCTCCGAAAACGAAAACACGATTTGTGTTCCCGAGCAAACCGCTAGTCCTGGGTGATGTCCCACTAGATAAGGGCTTCTGATCTTATGTTATCTCATCGTTTTACGACCCGTACCCAAAACACAATTTGGTGTCGGATGTGGTAGGTATTTGTAGTTGGATACAAATTACAGCTGGTTCGGTTTTAAGCTGTTTGCAGACGAGGCAACAGGAGGCACTCCACGAGAATATTTACTATGGATTTCGTTCCAGCTATTCGAATGCGGTACTGTAAGTTTTTGGTGCACAATTCCATGGTTAGCTTCACAAACAGTGCTGCAATAAAGAACTGCACCCCATCCCCATTGCGTACTCCACCAAACTAATGATGTTACGCCTTCTTTGTACAATTCTAGTAACTTTAGAAGATATTAAATTATCCCTAACCCAGAAAATGGAGTCGATCAAGGTTCCGTTTTATCAATAACGCTATTTCTCGTCGCGATGGAGCCGCTGACGATATTCATCTCAACGTACGAGGTTGCAAATCGGTAGTATTGTATAGAAAGCTACAGGCTGCTGCCAAGGCCGTCAGCAAGTGGGCGAAAATGTCATTCACTTTTTACTGTAGACCCAATGACCGACCTAGTCTTTAGCGCAATATCTTGATCGACAGGGTTTGTATTCTACACACAAACCGACTGTAAATTCTCGGTGCTTTCTATAACGTGCACAGAACTTCAAGAATCACTGCAAGATGATAAAGGCAGCATGTGTCTTGCGACTACGAATCGGGAGAGCGATTGTTGCCCAATTTCTGCGTAGCGAACGATTAATGCTGTTTCATGTTAGTACTATAATTGGCCTGTGTTAAGCCAAAGAGGACCAAGCGCCATTTGGAGGTACCTTCATTAAAATCGCTATCGCAGCTAATGTAGCACTATAAACACGTACATCAATTTATTTCTGAGAACTGAAATAGTAATCGATAGCAAATAAGTACCCTTAAACTTTCTATGATAATGGTAAATAATCGAAAAATTATTTTTTTCATTAAAAATACCAGGAAAAAATTATGGCGCTCAGTTCGCTTTGGCTTAACGCAGGTCAAAACTATAAAATCAAAAGAATTCGAGCATGTGTGGGTGAAAGTTCATGTTAAAGACGAAACTCACGTTTTCGCTTCGGTGTATTTTCCTCCAAATTTTGCTCGAAAAACGACTTACGAAAAGTTTTATCATGCTGCTGAATGCATTATTAATAGTCTTTCCCCGCACGTAAAAGTTCACATATATGGCGATTTCAATCAACGCGGTATTGATTTCATACCAGATGCTGATAATGAGAGCATCCTACTTCCTGTTGTAGGGGAAAATGAAACTTTGCAGTTCATTTGCGATAAATCTGCCAGTTTAGGACTTAATCAAATAAATCACATAAGAAATCAGCGACATTGCTATTTAGATTTATTAATGACGAATATAGACGAAGACTTCTGTGTAACGGAATCACTTACTCCCTTATGGAAGAATGAAGCTTATCATACAGCCATTGAGTTTTCTATATTCTTGCATGTTAACGACAGACCTGGTAATAGTGAATTTGAGGAGGTATTTGATTACGAGTCCGCTAACTATGAAAGCTTGAGGCAAAAAATTAATGCAATAAACTGGCAAATGATTTTAAGAAATGAAGAAAATGTTGAAACTGCCGTAGACATCTTCTACAAAATATTATTTGAAGTCATTCACGAAGATATACCATTGAAAAGAAGAAGGCGTCACTATAACTCAAAACATCCCATCTGGTTTAATAGAGAAATCAAAAATTTAAAAAATCGTAAGCAGAAAGCACACAAAATCTACAAAAAATACAACAGCGAAGATAACTTAACAAACTATTTAAATCTATGCGATCAATTGAACCTTGCCATTGATATCGCGTTTGAAGAGTACAATGCAAGAACAGAACGCAATATAAAAACTTGCCCAAAAAACTTCTTTAATTACGTAAAAACTAAAATAAAATCGGATTATTTCCCAACAGAAATGCATCTTGATGGAAAGGTAGGCGATAACTCAGAGGAAATCTGCAATCTTTTTGCAACTTTCTTCCAGGAAGTTTACACTACATTTTCAGAGAAGGATCGAGAGCGTGAATACTTTTCATTCCTCCCAGAACTTTCAAGAGATATTAACATTAAACAGATAAAAGTACATACAATCATGGATGCCTTGAAAAATTTGGATAGCTCTAAAAGCCCTGGACCTGATGGCGTTCCACCGGTGTTTTTAAAAACTTTGTCAATAGAACTAACCGCTCCTTTATTTTGGCTTTTTAACATGTCTCTAGAATCAGGTTGTTTTCCTAAAACATGGAAAAGCTCTTTCCTAGTTCCAATTTTTAAAAACGGTAAAAAATCCGATGTGCGTAACTATCGTGGAATAGCTATCATCTCGTGCATTCCCAAGATTTTCGAGGCGATTGTTAATGAAAATTTATTCCACCAAATCAAGAACAGAATTACCCATGTGCAACATGGTTTTTTCAAAGGGCGTTCTACAAGTACAAATCTACTCGAATTCATTAACTACACATTAACAGCAATGGATAACGGAAACCACGTTGAAGCTCTTTATACAGATTTTAGCAAAGCATTTGATCGCATCGACATACCCATGCTACTTTTTAAATTAGAAAAAATGGGATTTGAGCCAGGACTTCTTACATGGGTACAATCATATCTTACAAATCGCGAACAAGCTGTTAGATTTAAAGGGATAAAATCAATCCCAATTCAAGTTACATCAGGAGTCCCTCAAGGGTCTCATTTGGGCCCGCTATTCTTTATTTTATTTGTTAACGACATTTCCTTCATTCTAAAAAATGTAAAAGTTCTTATATATGCTGATGATATGAAACTATTTCTAGAAATAAGAAATGGTGAAGACTTTCAGACATTTCAAAACGAAGTAAATATATTTTATACATGGTGTAATAAAAGCCTGCTGAAACTGAATGTAAAAAAATGTAATTCCATAACATTGAGTAGAAAGAATAATATACAGAACAATAGAATCTTATTGGGAAATCAACAAGTAGAAAAGTGTGACAGAATAAGAGATCTAGGAGTTATTATAGATTCCAAAATAACATTCATAGATCATTATAATACAATAATTAACAAAGCAAACAGCACACTAGGTTTTATTAAACGCTTCTGCTATAATTTCCAAGATCCCTACACAATAAAAACATTATATGTAGCCTATGTGCGTTCAACACTAGAATATTGTAGTATAGTTTGGTCGCCTTTTTCAGCAACACATGCAAACCGGATAGAATCAGTACAAAAGCAGTTTTTGATGTTCGCTCTTCGTAAACTAGGTTGGACTGGACTAGATTTGCCATCTTATGAAGCACGGTGCATGCTAATTGACATTCAAACCTTGAAAGATCGTCGTGAATTTTCTATGGTATCATTTGTAAACGACATTGTATCACATCGTATTGATTCAATCGAACTTTTATCGAAACTAAATTTTTATGCTCCTTCTCGACAACTACGTAACCGCAGCATCTTTTGTACAATTCGCCATCGCACCAATTATGCCAAGTTTGGCCCTTTAAACCAAATGATGAATATTTACAACAAACATTGCGAAAGCATTGACTTCACTATGTCGAAAACAAAACTTAAGCAGCAGTTTAAAGTAAACCAAAATTTTAACTAGTGTTAAGTTAGTTTAATAATTATTGTAAGAAACCGGTCTACATCTGATTGACGACTTGAAATAAATATAAATTGTGACACGAATTCTATTATTAAATTTTGTATTGCTGATACTTTATAATTCATTCCACCATTCATCCATTCTATCCACTATATTTACTATCCATGGATTATAGATTTCAGGCGTGAATGTCGGACTGGGTCCTTCTTTTATTAAACAATATATTTGCTATATACATAACATAACCATAGTGCATTCCATTCATTGTATTTTTCCTGATCCATAATATACTATCTTGTATTATTATAGTAACATTTTATTTCAGCAGCACGTGCACTATGTCGTTATCATCTTATTTCATGTATTATAGTCACTATATGTACTATATTCATTTTATTAAATATTTCAGCTTGTACAATATAAACATGCAAAATATGACCAAAGTTAGCGGTCCTTGTACTCGCTTTGACGTATGTGGATTTCAGTCGTTAAGGTCCTAGTTCTATTAAAAATTATATTTACTATATACATATTTTATATTAAATTTATAAATTGCATTTTATTTCTTCAAAGTATTTCATTACATTTTATTATTTCTAATTGAACTATATTCATTACATTCGTTATATGTATTTTCTAAGATATGTATTTATATCATTATTTGGGCAGGGAGGGTGCACCAGAGCATCATACGAACTGTGTCATGGATTAGGGTACGTGGATCGCCTGTCTCTAGTCAGAAAATAGTAATGTCTGAACTGACTTCCTAATTTTTTGGAATTATGTAGTTATTGTTGATATTCTTATCTGTCATGGCATGGCAAGTTTGACGCGCTCTTCTCACACAAACCATCAGGTAGTGCCTTAAAAAGTATCGTAAATGTTGCTATTCAAACGTCTGGATTTTCTTGTTGGAAGGAGATTCTTTGTCCCTGTGGAGTGCGCATAAGAACTTACGCTTATGGATCCAACCCTTTTTGGCCCTTCACTGCCGTTATACGCTTAATTGTCCCATGTCCTATGGGGCTCCCTGTATACAGCGATAAATTGAAAGTCGTTTGCTAACAACATTTGGCTTTGCTGTTAAAAGAAACTGCGCTCACTGGCGTAGCCCTTGCACTGATGGTGGGTTCACTACATCATCATCATCATCATCATTTTTTATATATTCTATATATTTTATATTTATATATATATATATATATATATATATATATATATATATATATATATATATATATATATATATATATATATATATATATATATATATATATATATATATATATATATATATATATATATATATATATATATATATATATATATATATATAATGGTAAACAGAAGCCACCATCTTGTATTTAATAGGTTTGTACCGAGTATCACCTTTAAAATGAACCCCATATTGAAATTCGTTTCTTGCGTTTTATGATAAGAGGAAGTTGCCATCTTGAATTAATGGATCCAATTATCTCGTCAGTTTTTGTCCTCTCATTATCAACACCTTTTAACTTCAATCCCATATTAGTGTAAATTTTAGTGTTAACTGTAACCAGAAGCCACCATCTTGAATTTCAAAATGACTCGAATCGTTTACGTTTTTTAAGACGTAAAACATTGCATGGATTGGAAAACCCGTCTAAAAACGCGTTAATTCGAAATCTGCCGTGATTCAAGACTCCGTTTTTCCAAGTTTGTATGAATATGGGATTTAATTGAATTTGGGTGATTGGTAGTAGCTCAAAATTCGTGATTGGAGTCATTTTGAAATCCGGCTTCTGAAAGGTATAATATTACGATCAATAAGGTATAATATTACTATCACGATCGTAATATAATGTTACGATATAATATTACGATCAAAAGATATTACGTGTTGTAGTGTAATGTTTCTACTTCAACAGCTAGTACGCGTCAACTACATGGGGGCGGGTGGTCGCTTGTAGTTTATTAATATTTGAAATCATAACTTTTTCATACATACATTGCTTATGGGGTATATGGATCTCAAAGTGTCAATTGACCTACCGGATCATGCGATTCTCCTGAAATCATTGGAACGTACCAATGATTACTGTGGCTTGGCACTTAACGAACCGATTCGCACATGTGCAAAATTGAAGTCTACTTCTGAAGTGATCTAAAGTTGGCCGGTTTCTTTTCTAGATTTTTATTAAATATCTTTTCTTGCTATTACCATCGAACTGCGGGTTGTTTTATGAGAACGACACAAAAGTTTTCAAAGTTAGCGGTTGGCTTTGGGGTTGTTTCGGGTTACGGAGAATATTGCATGCTTTCTGGAAATAGTGCTCTAAGAAAGTTCGTTACTTTCCAGTAGCTATATCAACCTTCGATGAAAAATTAATGTCTTGCTATAATCTTTCATAATATTAGCTCTGTAATCACTCTACACACTTAAAGTCGGCTGCGAACCTGTCGCAATGAAAGATATCCTCAACGGAATTCAGTTCCAATCCTTTATGCATACGTATAAGTTTGCAGTTACTTATACCTATACACAGAACTAAGGATCACTTCCTAATTTTGATTTTGGATTGTGTCATGTGCCCAAGCATAAACATGTTGCAGACAGGAAGCCAGAATCTTCATCATTATAGAAATAAAGCCTAGCAACATCGCTGACTTTCCGTCCAAGACCCTTTCCGTGCTGTAGAGCCCAATGACGAAGTCGCTGGTCGCTGAAGAAAAGCCACTTTAAAAAATAGCAGCAAGCTCAAAAGCCGCTCATTCTTTTAATTACCACCGTCGTCGTCATTACAGCTTAATGAATGATTTATTCTGAAGGTACACACATACATACACAAATATACATGCCAGCACTCGGTACGGTGGGTGAATGGTGTTGAATGCAACAAAAACAAACGGGCACATTCGCGGTGGCGGTGGGCGCAGCAGCAACAGGGGATGGTGAGCACGGCGCAGCGTCGGATTAATTACTAGCATCATCTCTTCGTCGCGTCGCGTCGTCACGGCAAGGGGCAAGCAAACGTCAGCCAGCTATGGGCGCAAGTAGTGTCATCATCTCTCTAATAGCTACGATTTGCACAAAACTCCCCTTCGAAGTGTCTGATACTTTAGTGCGGAGCTACATTTCGCCATTCATCATGTTTTGCCTTTTTACATTGCCGGTTTTTTTTCCTCAGGAAACGTTGTAAGAAGCCTTTGAAGAGTTTTCTTCGGCGGAATGGAAATTTGGGGTAATTGATCATTTATTCATCCCATTAGTAAGAGTTCCACTGATTATTCGACCTGCAGTCAATGGATTGCGCATAAATCGCGGCAATATATTATATTCATTCCTAAGAAAGTGTATAAAACGAAACAGGATTTAAGAATGCAAAATACTCGTGTTTAACACAAGAAAATATTAGATAGAACGTCTTTTTTCCCGTCGCACCATTTAAGCTAAAATGTTAAACAGAAACAACTAACACTGTTCAAATTAGTGTGTTTGAAATGAGGTAAACTAAAAGAGAGAAACTAAGATGAATTTGTGATCAAATACCCTACGTGTTGAACTTTAAACCGCCTCGGCGTTGAAACGCTTATTCTAGAGCACATATGTGTTCGGGCGGGAAGGTAAAAAAGCGCGGCGCACAATGGGCGGAAATCTGAAGAACTTGGTAGAAATAAATCACTTTTCTGGATTTCATCGTAGCGATTTCAAAAGTGGTACTTATGTTCTTCTATTCAACACGCTATTTAGAACAGCGATTTTAAATCGTAAATTACGCTAGTTTTTTGTCGGAATTTCTCTTTTTAACTTAATATATTAGGATTTTTTTCTTGAAGTTATTAAACTATTAAACTCAATGCAATTTAACTAAATGCAATTTAACTAAATGCAATTCACGAAATGACGAATGATGATAGCTTATCATATAATTTCATTTGCATGAAACAAGAAAAACGGCAAATTTACCGTCGCGTAGAATTTATAACAAATAACCACAGAGGATAACATTTCACAAGTAGAAAATACTGCTTGTTTGGACGTGAGTCTTTGTTTTTTCCTTCTTCAAGGATTTTTTATGAACGTATCCACTGGAAAACAGACAGAGAAAGAATGGCCGTAACGGTGAGAATGAAGAAACAGTGATAATTCACCTTTATTGGAAACACTGAGAAAAGATATGTCCTCAAGCAGAAATCGAACCTGCGATCTCCCAGTCTCTAGTTGGTTGCGTTCCACAGTTCCTCGATTGCGGAGTGGTTAACGCACCCAACTAGAGACTGGGAGATCGCAGGGTCGATTTCTGCTTGAGAACATATCTTTTCTCAGTGTTTCCAGTAAAGGTGAATTTTTACCGTTACTTCACTAAACAAAAAAATATAAAAATAATATATTTAAGTTGTACTGTAACTGCATTGCAGACATGTTTCTCTATGAACGAAAAGCCCAAACTAGTTCAGCACCATAATATAGAACGCCATAGAGAACCGAAAAAAACCCAGGCTTTCGCAGATTTCCGACCACTGTGTATCGGCTTCATGTTTGCATTACGCTATTTATAACACTGAGGCGTAAGCTACCAGCGCAAATGTGGGCTGAATCAACTGGGTGGAGTAATTTGCTAATTGTTGAGCGTTCAGATGTCGTTGAATGAATTTTTTTTGTTGGAGATTTGAAGTTGGTATTATATTTCTAAAGTATTGAGTGAGCTTGAAAGTCGGCACCGGTTTACCAGAAAAAGCCGCGTTTAGTTGAAGCAAAACTGCGGTTCCAGAATGATTCCATGGGTGTCCATCTAATAAAGTCTAACGTTGAATATGACGCAAATGAACTTACTGAAACTCGAAAGATATCTCATTTATTCTTCGCCGGATCGTGATCAATTATAAATATTCCTACTATTATGTGTTTTGAACAGATATATGACTAGGGTGATATAGGGTGATGAGCCCATTTTCGCCATGTTTCTATTATCACCTTACCCATTGGAGGCCGTTGATTAGAGCAGTGTCTGCCATCTTGATTCAACGCATTGAGTCAAATGGTAGCGCAACAATAGGGATACTCGATTCGAGTTTTTGTTGCGCTCAAACACGAGAATTCCACTGTTTTCAGTGTGTGTTATGGGTTCTAAACAACGAAGCAAAGCTGTTGATGTCAATTTTTACGCATTCCATTGATTGTAGAATAAGAAATTAATGAATTAGTGAGGCACCTTGCTTAGTATGGTGAAAATAGGCACTTTACCCTATCATCAATGAATAACGTAACGAATTTGCAGAGCCGGGCGGATTTGTTGTTGGAAATAGTGATGCACTGGTTGAGAGTTAATTTAATTTTGTAACGATTTAGATGTGATTTGGTTTATGAATCATCCCTCACGTGTAGTGCGCCATGTAAGGTCTAACAAGCATATTGCGCAGCAGTCCTATCCTCGGTCCCAGACTGACAACGAGTAGATAACAAATATGCGCATTGCAGCCGCTGTTGTGTTTACTATTTAATAATCCCCTGAAGTATTCCACACAGTGTATCTAATCAAAACACAGTGTTGCTATAGGCTGTGCTGCTTTGCAGAAGTTTATAGATAGGTTTAAATAGGAAACAATTCTACATGTAGCTTTTAAATGGTTCCCAACATCACCTGGAAACAAAATGTAAAAGCTATGTTATCCCACCGTTTTGCGACCTCAAGGAATTAATTGTTTTTGTTGAAACAAAACTGAATCTGTCGAAAAGGACAAAATTTTGGAAAATTTTTGTTGGGTGTATTTTAACGCAAATTTTATACGAAAATTGTATTTTTGCCTTCAAATAGAATGTATTATAACGATATGCTAATAGTTGTCAAGGAAACTTTTTTACTGATAGCTTCTGGATGATACAAATACTTGATAATAGTTGATTTTCGAGTATACGATCACTCGAAAAAGAAAAAATCTTGTTTAGTTTTTGGTTCTTTTTAAACTCTGGGTAGCCGGCTACTGAGAGTATCCTGTTGTCTAAATAAAACCAATTCGAACTCCACACAGCCGACCGTGGAAGTATTTCCTAAAAAGCTAATCTTATCTGCAAAATCGGTCGGTATTTATTGTGACTGTTTTTAGACAAATTCCGATATTCCTTCTCTACGATATATTTATTGGGTTGAAAACTACCGAGTGATAATACATTATGCAGACAACGAGTTATGATAGCTTGAGATGTTATAAATCAAGAAAGTATTTCCTATTTTCCATATCGGATTGTTTATGAAATACAGGTATACGAACGATAATATCGACCATTGAAGGAAAATACAAAAGATCGTTAACCTGATAAAGGAGCTTGTTAGCAATAACAGAACTTGAAATTAGATTCATAAGAACAGACGCGACTAATTTGCAGTACGTTGACTCGATACTAATCAGGTCTTATTGGGGTTGATTTCCGAACAACTATTTATTTTACGGTAGTTTTTTCTCGACTAAATCTATTCGCACCCTCTTATTCTGCTACTATCGGCAGAAGGCTGATAGCACTCAGTCGTACCCGGTCTAACGACCAAATTTGATCAATGGACTTAGACTCGCGTGGAGGCATGAGATACGAAACTTGTGGGAACTATGTTATCCCACCGTTTGGCGAATTAATTGTTTTTGTTGAAACAAAACTGCATCTGTCGAAAAATACATTTTGGATTTTTTTTATTAAAAGGCATTTTGAATTGAAGTGACACTTAGAATCATATTATATAAGAAAATTACAGTGATGACTGCAAATTAGTATCACTTCTAAAATTACGTTTATGGCTATTGTTAGAACAACTTTTACTCATTACTACGATGCAATTAGATTTAAAAAGCTTCCTTTGCTTCATAAAATGGCGCAATTTTTCGTGAAAATAGCAATTTTTATTTGAAATGAGTAAAAAACCCTTAATTGAAAAATTATCTCCAAAATTAAGCGTAGAAGGGAGATATTTTTTACATAGAATATGCATGCAAATATTGAAATAAATCGGTTAGGAAGCATTTGAATGGCAGTTAACATCGTAAATCGTGTTTTTCCAGAGATGTTCTATAAAAAGCTTCGTCACCGAGTCGCTTGTCGCAATTTTTGAATGGAAAAATTACAGAATGTTATTGAAATTATATAAAAAGTTTTGGTCAATTTGCTTCAAATTTCTGAAACAAATCCGGAAAAAGACTCCCCCCCCCCTTCTTTTAATTCAAACAATTGGGCCACCCACTGCAGCAATAAGGCGAGCTGTGGAAAGTGCGATTAGAACCAGATGGGAAATTTCAGTAAGCTCGGAATCGAATGCTGTCACTAATGGAATACGGATGCTTCTATTTTCACGCCGCTGCAAATGATTTAAATAAATCAAACTTGAAATAATGTTTATGATATGTTATGAAGAATAGAGAAAATCGGCACTTTCACACTAAATGTTATGTTCCGTGTCAAATAAACAGACTATAAAAAATGAGGTGGTAGTAAACTGTTTGGCAATAAAAAATGAGACGGTAGTAAACTATTTTGTTGGCTATTACAAACCAAGGAAATTTGTGAATTAAAATTTTATACCATTGGATAAATAGTAGAATCAAAGTTACAGCGCTTGAGCAAGAAAAGAATGAAAAGTTAATTAGTGTGATAACTCGGAGCGTATTCATCTATGTCAGAACAGCGCGTGATGTTGTAATAGGGTAAACGGGTCTAATACGCCTCCTTAAGCAAAAATATCTATGTTTCAACGTTGCGCACTATGGTTCCCGCAAAAACCACTCTAATTTATTGCAGTGTTAGTTAGAAATTGGTTCCTACCTAATTTTTTGTTGGAAACATGCTGATAAAAATATTATTAGGGGAGGCCGGGGCTAGTTGGCGGTGTTTTCAGTTTTTACCGCTTTGATTTTGGTAGATCTTGCAAAATAGAACACGTTGCATGGAAGGGTAGATTGTTGGCAACATCTCCGAATTTTATTAAAATGTTTACGTTGTCTTCATTTCTAGATACAAAAATATGTGACGCGGAAAAGCAGCCAACTTGCCATAGCCTCGGGGTAAGTTGGCGGTATGTATGGGGTTAGTTGGCGGACTGCCAGAAAATAAGCAATCCAAAGGAAATACAAATACATAAGTGGTCCACATGAAATGTGCCGATTGTCTTTTCAATAAAACTGTATAGTATTCGACACTTTTCATTATATTTCAGTCTCAATACCCCGCCATTTTGACTTCGACGCGTACTCCATATTCAAAAGCAAATTTTCGAAATTCTTCAGGCGATTGGCTGAAATAATTGTCCCCTGCATTGACGAGAGACACAAGAAAAAGTTTCTCTTACTTTGGAGTGAATTCCAGAAATAAACATTTATGATGACTATTTTTGCACTATAAATAGTACCGCCAACTTGCCCCGTGTGCGTTACCGCCAACTAACCCCAACCGCAAATTTTATAAAAAAGGATTTAAAAAATTACTTTTGGGTATGAATAGTTATAATATCTATACGGATGCTGCACGCGCTATCGAAAAATATAATCGTTCGGGGAATAGATTGAAAACCACCTTAAATAACACAAAATGTTTAAAATTAAGAAAATTTACAAAGTATGCTCAAAAACACAATATCGCCCACAGCTTCTACAAAACATAATGTTTCGCAACAAAAACGCATTGGATAGTGCGTTTCACATTACTTCAGGTACATCCATTCATCCAGGGCAAAGTGCGCCAGTTACAGTGTAATATGCCTCACAACAAAAGATGGTATGCCTCACAGCAATCGGTGAGAATGCCCCATAACAATTGGAGAGCATGCCCCACTACAATAGGGTTATATGCCCTTACCGATTTATTGAAATTTGTATAATGCTAAACCTCATTTTACTGAAAAATAGTACATATTACAGTTATTTAAAGCTCATCATTGATTTTAAAGATCATTTGCAGTTGTGCTAATAATGGGGCATACCATCCAGAACCTAGTTGGGGGTTTCGTCCGGTGATGAGTTGTTGTGAAACCATGAAAAACTCAACACGCACACGTTTTAGTTTTAAGTCATTTCAAAAACTAAGTTGGGAACTAATATAGTCTAATAAGTTGATCGAGATAGTTCTACCAAATCTGACTCTTTCCAATTGGTTGAAATGCTTATAGAAAAATAGTGGGAACATACACCGAAATGGCTATTTAGAAGCTTTTGTATATAATGTTGGTTTTATTATTATTATTACGTCTTCGGTATATAGCGTACAGATTACACTTAAAGCTATTGTTAGTGTCAATATTAAAAATGTCAAATTGCTAACTTATCACTAGATTTTGTGCTATAGAAGTCATAAACTGTAGCAGTTTCGTTGAACTTTTCGGGAATGCAAGCGATCCTTCTATCTTTTCTGTAGTAATCTTTCGATTCATGCGAAGATCGGTTGACTATATTCACAGTTTTTGCTAAAAATGTAAACCAAAGTCGCTCGCATACGTGTCATAAGTGTCTATTGATGACAAAATATGTATGACAAATATTCACAGAAGATTTCATATAAAAATGAATCAGAACTGATTCGTAAAATCATGCTTTATAGATAACTATGCCCAATGTTGTACCATGCGATAGCAGCAATATCAGGTTACAAAATGATGATATTGTAGTTTACAATTGTCCAATTGCATGGAAACGTAGCCAAAGACAGTCAAAATTGATAAGTTTTATCAGTTTTCAATAAGATTAAAACATAATGAAGATATATGAAAAAATCATTTTCCGTCATCAACGGAAACGGTCCCTGTCCCTGGCAGCACTGCTACATTGGAATCCAACCAGACTAATTGCAATAACTTCAGTTCTAGAGCTGATCCTTGCAACTGTTAATACTCAAATGAAAGGCAATAGTCACATTTATTAGCCTTACTTGTTTTTGTAAGCAAATCTTTCCTCAATCGAAAGTTATAGCTGTTTAAAAACGTTGTTATCCGCAGACAACATTGGCATGAATGGGTTAATATAATAATATATTAATCATGTAGCCAGGTTTCGATGAGTACAATAATTTCATAGTCGCAGGAAATGGGGGCAAGTAAAAAAGCTTGCGTTTTTGTTCTCATTCCACGAACGTTCTGGCAATAGACGATCAGGACATCAGGTTTGCAGTATATTATCACTCAAAAAGACAAGCTAAAAATGTGACTTCAAGAAGCAAGAGCCAATGAAATGAATAGCCTCCTTTTTGTCGTTTTATCAGTGAGAGAATCAAAATCCCGAAAACACTCACTCATTTGTATTTCAAATCACAAGTTCATCGAAACTAGAGAACTGTAACTAGCCGGGCCTTTGAGACCCCTTGGCTTTTTGAGGGTTAAAAATGCCAAAATTACTTACTATGTTGATTTCATGAAATGATGCGGTTATCGGTCATTTTTATGTTTCAGATAATGCTGGTGTCCTAGGAATAGTATTATACCCTCTTACCCTATATATGTATGTACAACAGAAGAGTTGCAAAAATTTCAACCGAATATAGCTAACTTTTTCCCGCATACTATAGTTAGGGTCCTTTCGAACTTCGTAATAATGAGTTCGGTTTCGTGGAATTCCAAAGGTAATATAGTAAGAAATTTACATACTTCTAAAGACCAATATTTTCAAAAATATTTTGGCTATTACTACTAATCATCATTTCCACGTGCAAAAGTTATACAAGGATAGTTTATAATGTACATATAACAAGTTCTGATACCCTAATGGAAGTATCCTATACTACAACCATAATTAGCGTTACTCGTCCTACAATCCTCCTCTTTAGGACACAGTGTTGAATAGTAAAAGCCGGCGCTGCTAACTGGTTAAAATATATAAATTATATAAAATGACGTAAACGGGTCCAACATCCTATCACGCTCGCTAGCTAATAGAAACTAATTAAAAAATCTAAAATTAAGGCCGCAAGTTAGCTGTGCCTAATTTAGGAACGAGATTTAATTTTCAACTCACCTATAAAGTCTGCTTAATTGTACGAATACAACTATATGTACATGGCCGTCAAGAACTGATTGCCTCATTGTTAGCCAAATCCTTGGCGTGCACTATTCCAACCAACCAGTGAGTCCACGGAAAAAATACTTCACCACACAGAAAAATAAAATAACCTAAAAAGAGTTGTTGGAACTTTACTCAAAAATAGGTAAATTCTGCTTCAATTTGAGTATACTTAAAGTTGAGCATACAAAATTAATCTTATTGATGATACCCCAAAATTGAGTCAAAAGAATTCAATTTTATGTAGTTTTTTGTATATATGTACACCCTATTAAAAGTTTCACGCCGCTCTGGAGGTGCACGATAACAATAGTAAAAATAACAGTTTGTCTCCTTCCTGATCCACATGCTTTCGATTTTTTGCGTTCATTTCTATGCGCTACGTTAAATTTGTTTTAGCGCACAATTGAAAGTGAAATACTTGCATGGAATCGGGTTTTTCACTTTGTAATTTACTATCATCAGGAAAATAAACACGAGAGCTAATCGTTTGCATCACGCATTTAGCCGTGTCGAATAAAGGAATTAAACAAATCGTTTGAGATTCCACAGCTGATCGAAAACCATTTTAACGTAAATCATGGAAGAGAAGCACAACCACATTGCCAAGGTTAAACGTTATTGCTTTGGTTTTTTGCGTCGTTTGCGCAATTTCAACAATGTTTATACAATACACACTCGTGTTAGTTGAATGAATCCCTCTCTGTCGGAAATATAGTTACTCTAGCTTGTGTGTCTCCGTTATACTCAACAAAGACGTATTCAAAAATTGATTACTCTAGAGTTAATTTAAACACTATCGTCGTACTCTCTCGTCCACCCTTTAGAATGTATTATCTGCACTGAATATTCTTTCAATCCTTCATATAGTTTGTATATCACCCGGAATTTTCAGCTCACAATTGTTACGCCTAAACTGCACCTTTAAATATGGTGTATATTTGTTTTTGACACAGCTTTTCCTTTAGCATTTTCTAAATCAAATACACACACCATCGTTGGTTGATAGGGGAACCGAGCAGCGGGATGGAAAATCAACCGAGGCATATAGTACGGAGACGCTGTCAGCATGTGAATGCGGCGTGCAAAAATTTAACCCTCCAAGCGAAATTGAATCAACAGACTCGGATACATCCCGATCAGAAAAGTGGAGCAGAGTGCTGTCAAAATTAGATATTTTCGTGAACTGGTATGCAATACTCTGCAAAATATGATATGTGAGCTACCAAAAATCAAAATTTCAATTTCCAGGAAACCTGTAAACAATCAACGTGGAAACGTTTATTCTTCTCCGAACACAGCCCAACGAAACATTTTTTCATATTTGGAAAATTTTTCCTAACAATCGCTAATACATTGTAAAAAAATGGCGGAAGTAAACGAATAACCTATTGACATACTCAAAATAGCTTTATATGAATATAATTGTATTATCTACATCTGAAAAAAACGAATCCGCCTTATGGCGCCACAAAATTCAAAGCGTGTGATCTCTAAACGCCTTTGCCATTTTATATGGATTTATCATGCAAGTTACTAGTGCAAGTTTATTTTGAATAGTTTGAACAAACAAATCTTTGAATTTATAAAAACAAACATAGGAGAAAACGCTTTTTGGTCATACCTTACGGTATTTGTTTAAAGAAAAACAATTTGTTAAATTGATAAAAGTCACCATGTAAAATAACATGCTCTGCAATAATTTTATTATTACTTTCCGATCGGGATGATTGAGGTGGCTGTGTGGCGAAACCCAGGGTGGTTATAAAACAAACTAATTGTCTACACTCTGGGCTAACTAACTACTCCAGCAGCAGCAAAGTCGAACCAAGAGCTCCGTATTATCAAGAGCTTTGAATTTTATCAGATTCCTATGATGGTATTGATTGAGGTATGTATTAGTTTTTAAATTAATCTCAGTCAGTGAGCGAACGCTTTGGCACCACCATCCATCTACACCAGAGCTGGGGGTAAATAGCTACTGACGGCAGACAGCACGCCAGGATTTATTTCCATCATAACATTTACTGATGTGCAATTTATAAATCGCTTCACATCATTACTGATGTAATGAAATGAGACGAAATTGCACATATTAGGAATAGGTTGGTGATGGGGAAAAATGTATGTATGTGTGTCATCTATCCAAGAATTCAAATGGTTCGCCTTTTCCTGCTACCATCTCCTGAATTCAATTGTATTAAGCTATGTTATGTAAGATTTTCAAGTTTCGAAATTGGATTCAAAAGTTACACGGAATATTCTCAATTGTTTTATTAAATTTAGCGTCAAATTGATAATAGTTGTTTGACGTTTCAGATAACTGCAATAGAAGATAAAACAGGGAAATGCTGTCACAATGATCCTTCAAACAATTATGGATTTAGGTTTATCTCTGTACTATCAATATACCCCACACCGCACATTTTATGTAACTTTTTATTAAAATAATCTGGAATTTCTGAATCGAGCTTCATTCAGTTAGAAGAAAAATTCGTGAGATATCCGCATTTCAGGGTACAACGACCGTGATTGACGCTGCCATCCGTTCATGATTAATTCAATTGGCGATGGAGCGCATCCGATCCGATCGTGCGGGGCCATTGCATTGGAAACTGACAAACTTATCAGATTTAATTGTTTCCAAAGTTGTTGATCGCAAAATGGCCTGCTATTCAGGTACCAACCACATAATCCGGTTGCACGAGAGCGGGTTTTTGCTGTCGACTAGAATCATTCGAGTGAAGCAATTTTTCCGCACGATAAACTTTTGTTCAATTTAGTGTAAAGTTTGTTTTTACTACATTATATTGAGCCAGATGGATGAACTTTAAATAGTGTTAATTTGCCGAGTAGCTATGTGTACTCTATTTGCAAAGTGGTGACGCTTTACCAATTTCACAAGTTTTTGTCCGAACATTGCAATTTGAATCGAACTATCCGAACGTTCAACCAATGGCATCTGCCAGAGATTAAATCCAATAAAACGGTCTACGGAGCTGAACTGAAATAAGTCAATTGAAATTTTTCGAACTAGATGCCACATGGCATACATGTTGGCATAGCATTGAAATACCAGCACTAGATTTAATTTCTTCATTGTTTTTAATCTATTTAAAGGTCCCCTAGTAACAATTGAAGTTTTATAGCACGCTACAAGTGCAGTCTAAGTTTTATCAGTGGCTATAAAACTACCATAAAACCTCAATTGTTACTAGGGTTCCCTAGAGCTTGGTACAATGTAGACCAGTATGATATAACTAACCTCCATTTTATAAATTTCCATTAGTACTACATCTATAGATACCTCACCGAAAGAATTTGTTACTTGAAACTTGTCTAGCAAGAATATCGGCTTTTTCATTTCCTTCCACAATGACTCAATAGGGTAATAAGGATGCAGCCCATTTCCAAAAATCATCCCTGGATGAATGTAAACCAAACAATGTATGATTTAATCATTTTTATCCATTACAAAAGTATCTATAATACACGTAAATGGTTTTCGTTATGGAAAAAATCATAAAATTTCAACGAAGTGAGTTAATATCTATAAAAAATACAAAAGGCTATTTCAATATCGCGGACTATAATGTGACTTTAACAAGTTTGACCAAAATTTTTCTGTGGTTGTTTAATAATTCACGATTACTCCCTTGAAAGCCAGGACGCCGCTACGAACAATGGCATGTGGAAACTTTTTTGAAGCGCGAATCGAAAAACCCGTTTAACACAACCCAAGAAACAATTTTAGTTTTATTAAAATCTATTCGCGGTTTTGAGATTTCTTTTGTAAAAATAGCATTAAAACATTGAACTCCCTGAGGTTTCCTAATCATCGCTTTAAGATCACATTCCACCTAGTTAGCTACATTAAGTTTTTAAAGCTTTTTTAAGAATGCACAAAAACCTGTTATAAAACTCTTCTAAAGCAGCATACATATTCTTGAAAAAGGTTTTTAAAACCGCTGATGAAGACATCCTAAATGTAAACAAATAATATAAACATCGTCTTTGTATCGGGTCTATTCGTGAAAAGTAATAATCAGAGTGTGCGTTTAATAATCAGGTTAGTGAAATCTTAATAAACAGGTTAGTTTATTTCTAATAATCAGGTTAGTGAAATCTAATATTAAATTTTCGAATTGGAACTTTACCAGTCATGAAAAACTTGCGCTTCAATTTTTTATCGCGAATGTAGCCATAAAATTGTGAATCGCATCGCTTTCATTATAATGCTGTTTTAGCATAAAAGTACGCAAAGCTAAGTAAATTAAATAAAATTACTAATTCATCACAATTTGTATACCAATTGATGTTCTTCAATTATTTCTGGTGTTTAGATAACAGTAAGAAGTAGATACAGGGGTGGGCGTAGCGTATTGGTAAATCGATTGCCTTGTACGCAGCGCACCTGGGTTCGAGTCCCGACCCCGCACATAGGGTTAGAAATTTGTCATAAGAGATTTTTCTAACCCGAAGAGGCGAATGACCCTAAGGTTAAAACCTCTATAATCGAAATAAAAAAAAGAAGTAGATACTTATTCTATATTCTCTCATTTAGAAAATTTTCAATAATTTGTATTTCATGACAAAAAGTTTTTACAAATGGCGACTCAGTGGCACTCATAATAATGGCATCCAGTAATTCGCTGGATGCCATTATTATTCAACAGTATAGCCATAAATCAAATTGCTCACTATGAATGCGTTGTAAAACTGCGAGTATTTATAGCTGCAACGGTGAAAGCTTGACACTATTATAAGAGTTTTGAAGACGCTTTGCGTAGACTATCTTATTTTATAGAGAATTTTAATAAAACAACATTCAGCCTGGTCACAGGGGTTTATAGTGCTATATAATTTCTTGTGCACTTTAAAGCTGACATAAAGCAAATAAAAAGGCCGTAAAGATTTTATTTATTGTACTCAATTACACAATTTATTGGAGGTTTGAGGATAGCTTTAAGAAATTAATAAGACCTGAATAATCTGGCAATGTTTATTACTTTTATAAAGCCGATAGAAATGGTGGTGACTGTAATAAATCCTTTATAAATTTAGTTAAAACCGAAAAGCATTAGATTTGTTGCTTGGAAATATAGTATACACTAATCCCTTAAAAAACGCCAAGAAAGAAAAATATTTTTTTGATTATTTTGAATGAGAAACTTTAACTCGTTTATCTCAAAAGCGATGAAATGTCACTTAGTCCAGTCTGACTTAACAACGGCTATTTCATCATTATTCAAATGCGGAAAAGTGCCGACAGATGACTCAAACCTCTTCGTGTACACATGCGAGCATCATCGAGGCAAGCATCGTCCGCCGTTACTCGTCCCTCCAGTTCGGTGAAGCTAATCTGCCAAGTGCGCTTATCAACACATCAACACATCACCGAGAAATTTTTCAAATTCTCTTAATTTCCGTCGTATCAAGGTGAATATCGCAGTAGCTGGTGTCGGTGAATCCACCAACACCGAAAATCGACTGTGACTTCGTAGTCCACCAAGTTTGAGTTCCTGATCCTCAAGAGAGAGGACTACCGTTGATGATAGGAACAGCGTTCAGATGGACTATTTCCGGAAAGGTATTCATCGATCAATACATCATACGTCGCGTCAGCCATTTCTTCACCATTGACCGATGCCTAGAGCAAGCGCTGCAGAAGTTCTGGAAGCTAGAGACTGTTTGGCCGTGTACTCCGAAGGAAATTTTTTTTGAGCTTTGGGAAACAACCATAGCCTGATCCACCTACCAAGGACTGCAAATCAATGCACCTGGAGAAGCTCTTTGATCCGGTGGACAACTTGAACCTCCACTGCTACCATCCGCATCATCCTGTGTTCAAAGAATCCAGCACAACAAGGCCCGTGCAAGATGTCGTCAGGATTTTGCACCAACGATAAGCTCGTTGGACTTGTCGTCCAGGAAGACCTGCACTAGATCGCCACCGTAGCCGACATCGAAAAAATATACTGGCACATCCCGCTCCACTTCGAGGATCAGCCGCTTCAGCGCATTCTCAGGTGTCCCAACCAAAATGAACTGCTCGCATCGTACCATTACCCTTCAACAAATTGAGTCGGATAAAGGCGAAAAATACCCCACCGCCCAAGATGTAGTGGAACAAAATGTTTGGGTTGGTCATTTCTTATCGAGAACATATCTAGAGAAAATTTTCAATATACCCTAGGACGGTTGCTCAGCCGATATCTCAGCTGTACGAAGGCACCCGATATGTTTTCAGAGTATACAACAAGCAACAGAGACGCAACTGACACTAACCACCTGGCGCCAGATGTTATGGGTAATCGGAGGACGTGACCTCGTTCGTCGCATCTTTTGAGCAATACAATGCCAACCTCATGTGCATCTCCACCCCTGCTGTCCACAACAGACTGATCTCTGGTCGTCTATTGCGGTGAGCGCTTCAGGTTATCCTCCGATGTATTGTTCCACGAGAGTTTGACATCCAATTAGCTTTAAATTGAATGAATGAAAGCTTAACAAGATGAAATAAACTGTAAATTGTATCCGATCATACTAATAAGACTAAGTTTTTCTTTTTTTATATTTACAGGTAAGCTGACTTTACACACGTAATCAAGTTCAATACTTTCTAGAACGGTAAGCCTTGTCAGTTAATTATATTGCGCAAAAACATAAAAGCGAAAACTATATATCAAGAAAACTTACCACTGAGAACTGACACACAGGTAGTTTTTTTTAATGTGTGTATGGAATAAAACTGCCGTTTTGAAATGCCACCAGCAAGTAGCAACTTACCGCTAGCCAGCGCTACGATCGGCCAACAAACGCTATACGGGCGTTGCGTGCAAACTTGGATACAATGATAATTCATGCAAGCGAACCTGTATGAGATGGAGATTTTCAACGCATTTTCATTTAAATTTTTACATAGGTTTTTCAGGATAGTTTGCTCTAGCTTATATGTATGTTACATTCAAATGAGACACGATGTGGGTTACATACAGCGCCTATGTCTAGAAGTATAGCTTATAGTAAAAGAATCTCTATCTATCAATACAGAATGTACCATCTTCACCCGGAAAAGTGGTTTAGGTTACTGTCTCCAGATTTTGGACAAAGTCAGGGGCGGTTCAAGATTTTGGACAAAGTTAGGGGCGAATTATTCATTGAAAATCAGTGAAAGATGATTTTGAGTTTGAAACTGATTGGAAATTGGAACAAATTTAAAATTTCTCAACGAGATGAAAATTTCCAGGGCCTCTTGCATCCGCCCTGGCCAGAGTTGTCAGTTATCTTGATATATCATAAAATGAAACAGATTACAAAGATCGAAACAAGAAAAACACAAAGCATAGCCTCCACCCAGTACGTCCAGCCGGAAAATGAACCGCTTTTCTGGCTGACCCCAACCTCCAATGACACAACTGATTCTAATTAGAATCGGTTGTGTCGCTGGAATCGGAATACTAACCAGAGCCGTCTCATTTTTCGGCTGGTCTCACTGGGCAGCTTTAGTCCAGGAACGTAACACAGTTTTAACAGTTGCGATGCATGCGCATTACTATTTCAACTCTAGGATTTGGATTCCTTCGGTGTCTGTAAATCTAAATTAACAACAAAGCTGAAACCAATCGCCGGTCTGTGGTTTTAAGGCCTACGCAGCCGTATTTATCGAGCAAATGCACCAAAACGCCCACTCGTTCTAGGTAATATGTATTTGCAAAAATGAAAACCTCGACCAGAGTGTGGTTTGGTTTCATCGTTCTCTGTGCAAGCTTGGCAGAAACTGTGGTGGTTCGTTGAAATGACGGCAAATTAGTATATTTACGCGTATAGACCTTGCACCAGCGGCTTTGTACTATCATTAAGTCTCGTGTAGGCAAACATCCGGTGCATTTGTATTGCAATGTTTGAACAGTTGTGCGAGGAAAGCTTTCTAGGTAAATATTGCAAAAAAGGGAGGTCAATTTCGCACTGGATAATCGTTTGGAATTGAGCATAATGGAAAGAAAGAAATCAGATTTGCTGCTGATTTCTGTTTCTGGTTTTGGAATACAGTGAAGACCCGTTTTTATCAGCCACTTGGTGAATTTGGGGGCTGATAAAAAAGACACATTCACAAAATCGGGACAAATATTTTTCTTTCTTTAACTAAACCGCAGCTCTTAAACTATTCTTCTTTAGTCCCTAGATATAGTCACATAACCCTTTCTGATTATTAAGTTTAAAATTCCCTTGAGGGGGCCTGACAGCGCAAAAATTAAACAAAAATAAAATTATTTCTACGATTTCTAAGAGAAGAAAAGTATACTCAAGAATGAATTTACTCGAATTCAACTTGGTTCGTCTGCTAGAGCCCAATAAAAAAACAACTATCAATTGTCATATGAGGCTAAAATAGTCAGTTAAAAAAGGAGAAAGAATCGGGAGCTGACGAAATCGGGGACTGATAAAATCGGGTCTTCACTGTAGTTCAGTTTAAAGAGAAAACAGAGACAATAGTTATTATTTCAACTGATAATAATTTATTTTTGCTTATTTTCATTTAATTCATCCAACAACAAATAGTCTAATAGGAAGTCTAATTATAAAAATAAAGATCGCGATATTTTCTGTACAAATTTCTGCGACGGGTCATCAAAAGCGAAAAGCATACTGGTACTGAAAACAAAAAAACAGGAAAATATGAAAACAAGAAAACAACGGTATTTCCGGTACTATGCAAATTTTTTTATGCATATATCTAATCTAGAGCTAAAACTTGAAGAGAATTAACTTTCAAACTCTATAATGGGTCGTTTTCGACCCACACGATTTTTTCAATGTGCTGTACTTTTTAAAACGTGCCAGATGGCAGCACAGGTAAAAACCTAGTTGGTGTAAGTGCTATAGTTGTGCTATATAATTTTGGTCAGTAGATACGTAACCTGAGTGCAATCAGAGAAGAGAAGTACCACTTCGAACAAAAAGAATCACGAAAGTTCTCACAAAAGCGAATCGGATTTGTTGCTGGTTTTCCTTGCTTTGATTTGAGAGTGCACCCTTATGACGTTTCAACTAGTATAACTTTTGAGACTGGCTCGTATAAATCGTTGCAGGCGGTAAGGTCGAGCTCCGCTAAAGCGTACGGTAAATAACAGAAAATGTATTATTGCATTTCGTATCATAGATTTTACTTTTCTGATTGATATTGTGCTTATTGCTGTATGTAATCATTGAACGCTCGTGTTCAAAAACGACATTATCTGTTATTTTTGCGGGACGTCCAGAGAATCATCCAGTTTCAACGGAGTGTTCTCTATTTACCTAGCCCGACGGAAATGCTTTTATTAATTTTACACATTGAAGAGTAACCTGTAAGGAACCTTTACTAAGCAACAGATGATTGCAGAGCCCTCTTTCTAAGTAGTGGAACGTGATCTTCTACATGGGTGGTGGATTTTTCCATTTGTCATAATTTGTCGTCAAAATATTACTTGTGATAATTAAGCTGAAGAAATAAACTTTTTTTTGAATTCCAATCCAATGCAGTGAAAGCTAATGTGAGTACTTAAAGTCACAAGAGCTTTTAGTACATATTAGGAAATACAATGGAAGATTTTGTCGTGATAATTCAATTTTGTAAAAAAAATATTAGTGATTTTGCGAACAAAAAAATAATAAAAGTTTGATCATACATCAGCTGCATCAGAACAAATCGAAAACAGCATATGGCTTAATGACCCAATTAACGTATACAATCTCGCAATCGTCGGTCTTAACAGCATTTGAATTGTTTTCTCTAACAGTCTAACTATTTTTAAATTTATTTTAGAAAAATTCTTTAACTTGGCTGCTGAGTAACTGATTAATAATTGCTTCTCGGTACGCAGATCTGAAAAGTGTGTAGCAGCGTAAGTACAGATTTATCTAGAAAGGTACAGATTTTTCGAGTATTTTTGGTACAGATTCTGTACGACAAGGGTAACATAGTTTTGTAAAAAAGTACAGTTTGGTACAGATTTTTTTAACATGACATGTAAAAAAAATTTAACACTGCGATGCATACCAGTAAACAGGTTGTAAATGTTGAGTTAGACCGCTGACAAAGTGATGGCGAGAAACTGAGCTGGAGCTAGCACTGACATTAGGATGCGGGATTCGGGAAACTTGCTTGCAGCAAATCAAACGATTGATGTCAAAATAGATCTGTTACAGTACCAGGAGAAACTGGAAGTACTTCTTCTCATTTTATACTTCTAGTAGCAAACCGAATTCAAAAATAGCAAGTTTTTTGTTCCTGTTTGCTACGTAGCAGCTAGGAACAAGAAGCGTGTATTGAAACAAACCTAATGAAAGCCGAGCGGATCTGCGCGGATTGCTTGCGATTATTGTGATAGGCCGTTTACAGAGTGGCGGTGAGAAACTGTGTAGGGGCTGGTAATGACAGTAGGATGCGAGATGCGGGGTACCTACTTGCAGCGTATCAAATGGAACCTGTCAGAGTGAAAACAGGTAACAGGTGCAGATCCGCTCGGCTCTCACTCTGACATCATCCCTTTGGTTTGCAGCAAGCAGTTTTCTCGCATTATAATGTCAGCTCTAGCCCCAGCTTAGCTTCTCGCCGCCACTCTGTAAGCACCCATAGAGTACTTGACAATCTGCAACTGTATTAGTGTGTTCAACGATTTGTTTTCCTCCACCTTAACGACGCTGAGTCCTTCTGGATAAAGACTTCACACGTCAATCGTTTGTTTACCATTTATCTGCCAGTGTCATTCCAATCGAACACGAGACCTGTCAATGTCATTCCAATCGAACAGAAGACTTGTCAAATGTTGCAATCTGATGAATGAATTTTGGAAAGTATTGTGATAGTGAGTTAAAATATTTTGAATAAATTTCTGTATCGAATCTCTAAGGCAATGTAAAACACAACTTTTATCATTACAGTGCCTTCTAAAAGTGGCATCAACCATTGCAGCTATCCGTAATGTTATTTTCTGGTAAACCACCCATTCGGACCCATTTCGTACGAAGGTCGTAGTTCACCAAGAAGCGAAAAAACCAATATTTTTCAAAACCGGCGGTAATTTTATTGGTACAAAACTTCACACTTTGTACTCACTTCATGATGAAGAAATTATCGACGTTGCAACTCTGCGATAACTGTAGTATACGAGTGAACTGAAGTTAACGCTGTGACAGTGGTGCTAGTTTGCGGAAAATAATGTTGCCAAACGATTTTATTTAGTTGGGATAAGATGACGAGTCTTTATTCAGCAATTCAGCGTCTTTACTCCACCTGTCATAACTGAAGAAAAACAAAGTGTAAATAGATTTTCGGTCGGAATATTTTCATGATGGATCCTAACTAATCAGTAATGTACGTATCCGGAATAAGTTTTACGGCGGCAAAGATCATTACAACACCATTAAAAATACTTTTGGCGAGCTACTTCAAATGTTTAAATTGACTGACAGTTTTATATATGACAGTTGGAGGAAAACAAACCTCCAATTCGTGTGTGTGATGATGATGTGCATAGAACTCTATAGGCTTCATTTGATTTGCTGAGTCCAGGTTTGTCACATCTCGCATCCAAATGTCAGTACAAACCACAGCCAGAGTTGCCACATTCACAAATTTTTCTTTTATGTCACAGATTTATTTAACAATTAGGCAATCCATGAGACGTGTTGCTGATTATTTCTTGATTGTTTCTTCTGACGTTACTCCGCACTGCTGGGCGCAACGTCTGACAAAACCGTTGATTCTATCCAACATCAAATGAATCGGAACTAATGAAAGATGTTTGTCTGAAGGGTTTTTCTGTTCGCAGGAGTAAAGCAAAACAAACTTGTTGACAAAACCAACCACTGAGTTGTCAAACAAACGTCTCACAGATAGCTAAATTTTTGGTCACAGCTTCTTTTTTCAGAAGACAGATTTTTAACATTTTCATGAAAATTTCACCGATTCTTACAGTATTTTGGAAATATTTCAATTTTTCAATGATTTTTCGGAAATTTTACACAGATTTTCCTTCTGTTTAAAGCAAAACAGATGGCTAAAAAAATTGTAGACTGAAACACAGCTTCCAATGTGGCCCTGGCCGCAGCTCAGCTTAGGTTGAAAACAAAATGACAACGAGAATTTGAACTGGAGCTGATTTTGACATTACCCAGTCAAACACTCCGGAATTTTGACTGGTTTTTGGCGAATTTTGACAGGTTTTGGTTTACAAACCTTGGTGACATTTCGTAAAAATTGAAATGCGACGTTAAATCCTTGAAAAGGTACTCATGAGAATTTATACAAAGCAGCCTTTAATATTAAAGATTGAAAATAATTTAAAACTAATTTCCTCCACTTTTATGAGGACCAAAAAACTTATATGGAAAAGGAAAATGATTGGCTAACAAAATGCTGTTTGAGTATAAATTTAATATCCTTGCGTGGTGGTTCTCAAAAGAAAGGACATACAATAACCATTGGGAAGATATCCATTGAAAATTTTTCTTGTTCAGTGCATTAAGAATCAACTGTGCAGTCAAAAGTTTCGATATTTAAACGTAAATGTATGCTTACATACTTCTACATTAAAACTATCGTTTTTCGATGGAAAAGGGTAGGTTAATATTTAAAGTAAAATATCCGTTTGTAACCAAAAAACGCAGTCAATGTTTGAAAGATGCGTTAATTATTGCATGACAATTTTTATTTGGAAGAACATATTCTGACCACTTGTCGGATTATCGGGGATGAATTTGCTAGACATTTTATACCAGTAACCTCGTATAATTTTTAACTAATGTGTTGATTAACAGTGTATTTTGCAGGGCTTCGACACTACGTGCCGCTAGTGATTTTAAAAAGAATTGTGAGAAGTTTTGATTTCGAGTGGCCCTTCTCTTCTCTGGTGCAATCCACAATCTATTTTTTTTTGGGTCGTTTTCGGCCCATTATAGTGGTATCGTCCATAATCCGCAATCTAGCGGGTATCATCCCAGATGTGTCCTTCGGCCTATTGGCCATTCGACCTAATGTCTTTCGGTCGAATGATCTTCGGCCTAATGACTCAGAATCATTATACTTTTGAAATGTATTTCCGATTTTTACATTCTAATATATTTAAAGCGGGTTTTACGAAGATAGTTCTTATAATTCAAAGAACTGTTTGTTCAGTTATGTGTGCTATTAGACCAGTGGTTTTCCACCTTTTTCGTTCCACGTACCCCTTTTCGAATAGTGATCCCCATAATGAACCTCTTTCTGAAAATCGCTCACCAGCATTACCCTGAAAAAAATATTTTCAATTGGATGAAAATCATAGTTTTCCAAATAAAAAATTGTTCCTCAACACTGTCAGTAAGCAACAACATATAAAGACAAATATCCGACGGGAATGTTGGGATCAAAGTCAAACTTACCTTATATACTTCACCCCCTACTATGCACATCTGGGGGTGAATTCGCCCCCGGTTGAAAACAACTGTATTATACCATGATTGCGTTTGCTTCGTGTAGTTGAAAACTCGAACGAAACTGGAATTGGAAACTTTACCGCGCAGTTTTGCTCTTTGACAGCAAACATATTTCATCTTTATCTATAAAAGAAAGTACACCGATTTAACACGTTATTATTTTAGATTTGGCATCAGCTCTTGTTTCAATAACGCTTACTGGTCTACAGGACAATACCCTTAAGTGTCCCTGTTTATAATTTACTCTTAACAGACCTTCCAGAACATTCCATTAAATCACCAAGAAGCTTCCTTGTTGCAGTTTCGACCTATTCTGAAAAATATTCAAATTGATTATAGCTTAAGCTTAATAATAGCTTAATATTTTCAAAGTGGTTTAAAATGCGAAATCGGAAAGACACCGCAGGGTCTTTCACTATTATAAAAAGAAACAGCCGGAAATTACCGAAAAAATACTTATCTAATTTTAGATGAACTTGGAAAATTTCAGTTTTCATATTAAATGCAGATGTTCCTATGATGCACGGTAAATTTTAAGGTAATTTATTTTATAACTTCAATGGCTGTTTTGAATAAAAATCGTTTCAGACCATCCTGAACCAAATTAAGTTTCTTCATATATGGTCGGTGTTAGGTCAGACCGAACTAAGTGACAGTGCATTGATTTCGAGAAAAACGCGTTTAAAGTTTGAATCGCAGCATCCTTTACATTATAATTGGAAAATAATTCTTGCAATAAATTCAATAATTCTTGATTATTGTTTCATATTTCAAATCTGGTAAAAGTGGAATGTAGATGAAGAAATTCTTCATCCAGTGCTATTATTAACTCATTTTTTGATGTTTTGCGACTTAGTCCGGTCTGACTTAACACCGACCATATGATATTGAAATTCAACGCAAAAAGTAGCTAAAATTGGTATAGTCGTACCTCTTGTAATTATGACAAATACAACATTCAGAAGCAAGCAATCTGTCAAAAGAATGCGACACACGACACAGTAAAACAGTACATAGTAATAATGACTTATATTGAGATTTTTGACTTTTGATCAGGATCCGCTGTGCTGTGTGCCGGGATCGCTTATATCTGGAGTAAACTATTTTCAACGACATCCGTTGTAACTTACGGATCAGTCAGTCTGGTTTCTCTCACATTTTCGCTCACATGCATGTCGTCATCGCTATTGCAATCTAACTGTTCATAATCGGGTGCACTTATCTATTTCTTTTTGTTACGTGTTTTCTTCGTCGTTTGCTACTTTGCTGATGGTGATGATCGTTATTTTGGATGCACTAGACGCAATCGTTGTTGTACTTCAGTGTTGGTAGACAATGGTATCAAGGCACAAATCGCATTAGTTATTGGTTGGCCATTGCAATTCCATAAATCAACATTTAAACAATATTTTTCTAAATTTTCATTGCGAAATGTTGAAAAAAGGATGAGTGATATCTTCGGACGCACCTCGATAATGCGATGTGCATGAGAAGTCAAAATCTATTGCACCAGTCGTTATCGTCCTGTTTCATTTAATTTCCCAAGTAACTACAACAGCTATTTTCAAAATTATTATTATTGATATTATTTTTACATTAGCAAGTAAGCCTGGATAAATACTGTGCAAAATTTCAAAACGATTTGTCCAGATATTTTGACCAAAATGAGTTTTTTCTGTTACTAACCCCAACAGTTTTAAAGAAACATAGTTTTGGAACCTTACATGCACTAGAAAATATATTGGGCTGGAAATGGTTAAATACCTAATAACGTTATCATTAACGGTACAAATAAATATTAGCCCAGAAAATAATAAAAATGCGAATCACTATGACTCTTGGTTTATTAAACCTCTTCTATTTTACAGAGAATAACAATTGGTGCCATTGATCGTGTAACCAAATATGCCAAATATTTAACCCTCTTTAAGATATGGGTTGTCGTATATATTATTGCTGAAACCGGGATCAATATACATAAGCAAAAACGAGTTCTAAATTATTCAATATCAACTAATAATAATTGTATTATAATTACAATAAGTATTATAATATTATTAATACTAACGTATGATGATTAGCGTATTATAAAACGCTCAAAACAGATGTTTAAGTGGTTGAAATCTACAGAATAAATTAATGTGACAAAAACTATGGTTGAGAAGATAGAGAATGCGGTTTGGCCAAAATTAACAAATGTTAGAATTCTCTTAGTTGTCCCAAATGATGACTAATAAAACACAACAAATCCATTAAGATATTTATTTCTGAGCTGAATGTTCGATCTCCGTGTGGCTATAAATTCCAAGTAAGCGAAATCGCCGTCGTTTTACATTTTATTCTTTCCCCTGAATTTTTCAGGTGGTCAGAATCCCCAGTTGGGTAAAAAAAACGTTTATCACTCATCATAATAAATAAATTACCACTTAAATTCTTATTACAACGTTCATAGTAAGTGAAGTAAAAACTTGCTTTTGCTCTTGCTTTTACCTCAGTACCGGACTATTTTGTATATTTGCTTTCAGAGTACCATCGGAAAATTATTGCCGTGGGTACGTGAATTATGACGTTGCTGTAGAAGATATATTCCCGGTGCGTATAATGTTAATGTTGCTCTTGTGTAAGCTTAGCAGCGATTCAACTCTTACCGCCTTCCTATGGCCAACTCCAAATCAGGGCGTGAAAGCTGGCCAACCTGTCGGCGCTTGGTGAATCGTGCAGTCCCTTGTTTGTGCAGTAAAGCGAATAACGAGCGCACCGATACGAACGACGATAACGATAAAACAATGCAACAATGTACATACCTACTTAGTTTCGCTCGAACCAGCAGCAATTTCTCGGCTAGTTTAGAAATCGCATCTGATTGGTGTGCTTATTGTTCGAAGCAATCAACTTTGACTGACCACTGGACGGACAGCAATCGTAGGATTCACGTGAATGCCAATCAATGAAACTGTAGCTTCTCTGTCTGTCTACCAAACGTGTCTTCCGGGCGATCATGCATGTACTCTATCTAAAACGGAACTAATTTTGGTATTTGGTTAATGTCACGGTTTGTTATTTTGGCTGATTGCCTAGAATGTTTAATAGCCGGACATTGGTTTGACACTGTTCGATAAACAATAAAAATTTGATTGTGCTGGGACCACACATTGTTTTATGAATAGCAGGGGAGAAATAAAGGAAAATGCATTTTCCGTTTGTCTCTAGTACGTCATGATTATTCAGGAGCATTTCAAATCTTTTTAAGCTATCAGTTAAAATATAGCCGGAGGGAAAGTTTAGCAAAATAAAAAAAGTGACGTTAGTGACTGTTTTTGGTATACATTTTAGTGCTGAAAGGCACACGCGATACAGAAAGATTGTAATTTCTAATTAGGGACCATTCATAAATTACGTAACGCAAAAATTGCCCAAAATTGACTCCCCCCTCCCCCCATGTAACAAATTGTCACAAATTTCTTCATCCCCCCCTCCCCTGTTACGTAACAAATTCCTAGAAAAAAATTTTTTTTCTTCGGTGAAAACATGTTACGTAACGATCTAGCTAACTCCCCCTCCCCCCTATGTCACAACATGTCACAACTTGTTGTACCCCCTCCCCCCCCTAAAAGCGTTACGTAATTTATGAATGGTCCCTTAGTTTATTATGGGTTTTAACCTTGATGACCATTCACCCACAAAAAGATCTATCCAATCAGTGGATGTAAATGATGCTAACCAATTTGCTTGGGTTTATTTAACTGCATTCGAACACTTCCAATTGCCAGATTTCTACTCTTGCTCATGAATATGTTGAATTGACAATAGACAACTCTTTTCAATAATTCCTTCAGGTAGTGTCTGTATCTCTACAGCTGCAAAAGGTCAATTATTTTTATTGTGTTGAGAAAAAACGATCGACGAAATGTTAAAAAATTACACAGAAATTATAACGTTTTGTAATTGCTCCAAAGTTTTTGAAGTCATAATGAACGATGTGCTCTTCGCAACCTGCCAAAGCTACATTTCCCCTGATCAGCATGGATTCACCCCAAAAAGATTAACCTCCACGAATTTCGTCCAGTTCGTTTCATTCTGCTTAGATAATATGGAGGCTGGTGCTCATATCGAATATGGTATATTATACTGACTTACTTTTGACAGAGCTCACCACGCAATACTCGTGGAAAGGTTGATGTTATTAGGAGTGTCTATTGATCTGATTCGATGGTTCGAATCGTATTTGAGAAATCGCTGACTTGTAGTTGAAGTTGGATGCGTGTTTTCTGATCCAATTTCGAACAACTCGGGTGCCCTGAGTCTACGGCATGCCCTGACAAGCGTAAAATGCTAAGTCATTTTACGCTTGTCCGGGCATGCCTCAGACTGATGCGCAAACGATAAAATGCCAAAACATGCTTAGTAAGCATTGCCTACTCCTGCGATAAAAGGTTTAGACGCCGTGAAACTTGCCCATATGACCCTATTCCACGCTTTTCTAAACTATCTTCCTTCACATCCTTGGCCTTCCTTGAGTACTATGGCTCTTAATATTGAAAAATACTCATGTCGTCCAGTCCCTTGCTAATTAAATGTCCATACTTTGTTATCTTTCACGTCAATTTGAAAGAATGTTTAAGGCAAAACCTGAAGAAAAACCTTTTTGAATCCTCCTAGTGGTGCAATTGTGCCACTCACATCTGTCCAAACTACGATTCCAAGGCTGGTATGTTCAATATAATGGTGGAAAGGTATATTATATATTCAGTACAATTTGCACATACATGAAATGGATCGATCGCCACGAACTTGAGATGCTATGTGTCGACGCTGAAACAATTGAAACCAGCGACGAATCCAGGATGAGTGTCCGTGGGGTCCGAACCCCGCCGAAAATTTTCAACTTGTTAAGAAATTTTCAACTACTTTCAACTTCAAAGTAGTTTCATACTCAAAATCATTTCAAACCATACCTTTCTCTGGTTTTTACTAAATGCGGTTATTGCATATTACGTAAAGTATTCATTTCAAAGTCGAAATTTCAGATCCACTAGGAAATTTTATTCTGGATCCGCCCCAGCTTGAAACAAAAATATATAATATTTAATCAGCTTAATCGGCATTAACTCAATATTGTCTTTTGACCAACTTATTTTATCATGAGTGTGTAGGGGATGAAAAACCATCAAATCCCTACGTTTCATGCATTTTAAAGATATTTGGCATCAAAAATTTGACTTTGAAATTTTCCTTTTCTCCCCTTTGAGCATTTTTCAGTTCCTGCTGATATGGAATCAAGAACCGTCGTATGTGGGCAATGTGGTCAAAGCGACTTTGGTTAGTCATTATTGATCTAGACTGGCAAATCAAAGTAGTTTTAGACCCATTTTATTAAGTTTTGCATTATTTTGATATGGTGGTACCAGTTTATATGCGAATTTAGCGTGACCACATTCTTCAACCCGTAACTCCGGAACCAGAAGTCCAATCAACAAAAAAAAAACAATAGCAGCCAATGGAAAGGTTGCATCCTTTATTTTAGACTAAGTCCAGCCATCTCTAAGAAACAGAGGTGGCATTTTTTTCCACATACACACATACATACACACACTCTCGTCGAAAGGAGTTCGTAAACGAGGCCGAGCTGACACCTTAATCAAGTGGCAGCATCAGTGGGTAAACGTAGATGGACTCATCGACTAATTCCATGCTTATCGGTGTGGGCGAACTTCCACATGACGCAGTTCTTGTCTAGTCATGACTATTTCAAAAAGTATCTGAACAGGTTCGGCCACGCGAGTTCGCCTTTCTGCATCGTGTGCGGTGATGTAGAGGAAACGCCTGTGCACGTGGTCATCGAATTCCCGCGATTCGAGCACGAGCAAAACGAAATGAGAACCATTGTCGGTGAGAACGTTAACATGACCAATATTGTCCAAAGAATGTGCGCGGACAAAGAAAAATGGGACGCGGTGAACAGAGTTGTCGTTCAGATCATGTCAACGTTGCAACGAAGCTGGCGAGAGGAGCAACGACCAGCAACGTAGCAGTACACGGTCTCGGGTAGTCGAGGCAGCGATGAACCGGATGGTACACTCTAACTGGAATCGCCGGACTGACCATGGTACTTGACATGTCAGTATAATGCAGACAGATAAAGTAGACCACCGGGTGCGACAGGAGTAGCCTAGATCGACCGTCGGAGACTAGACTGAGCGCACGAAGTCATCCTCCCCCCGAAACCGCAGAACTGATCTCGGCACCCAACCGACCAGCACTGAGATAACGGTTTCGAGAGAAAATTCTACGTCGGAGTAGACTAGGCCCACCGCTGGGGACTAGTTCGAGTAGGTCGGGAAGTAGCATCGGCACCCACAATCGCAGGACCTATCTCGGCGTCTACCAAGGTAGCATCGGTTTCGAAAGATCTTCCAGTGCCGATCAACTTTTCGTCGGAGCAGGAAAGATCCACCGTCGGGGACAATTCCGAGTAGCCCGTAGCGAATCGCCAGCTTGAATCGTCGGGGTACCAGTAAACCGGACGCAATCCTCCACCCGAGAACGCTGGACTGACCTCGGCATTCTGCCGGACTGCATCGAAGTAATAGTTGCGGGAGACATTCTTTCGTCGGGGAACTCTCCGCCGAGGTAGGCTAGCTCCACCGTCGGGGACTACGCCGAGCAGCATCGAATATCATATCGTGCAGGACTGATTTGGCGGTTACGAGACCAGCGACCTAGTAGGATCAGCTAGGACCTGAAATCAAGCGAAGTGCATTAGCACGCCTCCCTTCGAAGTAGTCATTTCAAATGGAATCCGGGTCAGGCAAACGTCGGACTCCTTGGTGGAGTTTAGAGGAGTAGGGTTCAGAGTTAACTTATCTGGCACACGATGAACGAAATCGGTAGTATGGTCTAACTACTGAACGTGTGCTGGGTCGGCGTAAAATCTATACCACCAAGTAAAAAACACACATACATACACACAGACATTTTCCGATCTCGACGAACTGAGTCGAATAACTTGTGACACACGGCCCCCAGGGCCGGGATTACGTTGGCCATGTTCAGAGTGATTGCATAACCTTTCTATATGAGAAAGGCAAAATGAAAAGAATCGACTGTGGGAGTAGGTGGTGTTCCCTAAGACTACGCTCGCTCATGCGGTGGCATTTCTATCCTCAAGAATTCTTTAAATATTAAAATTTTGTGGAACATTTTAAAATTATTTTAGTTCCAGTTAAGGTAATAAAAAATTGTTTGGCTCTTGTAAAGCTTACCACACCTTTAAGAGAAAGCTTTCCTTTCGGTACACAGCAAAAAAAATCATCTAACTTTACGTCTTGCCAGATGCACTTAGAAGGAGCGTCCCAATTCACATAAATTTACATTTTATTACATGTAAAAATGTGAGTTGTTCGACTTTTTCTAGGTCATTCAACCTGAGTTTTACATCTAAAGAGTCACAATATTCAATTTTACTTTTCATAGCATGTAGAATCCTATTATCGGACAGAAAAATACGTCGCTGCGTTGTTTACGTCAAATGTAATTTTCATTTTTTCTAAGACTTTAGTATCCTATGTTTTTTTGTCAACTGCATCTTTTATGTGACGAATGCTTATCGAATTGAACTAATTTTGGAAGTTATTTGTTACTAAAACAGCTTGTTTGTAATGTCGAATGGAATATTCAAACTACGTAAAATGGTTAGAAATGCTTCCATCGAAATAATTTTTTTCCGCGCATAAAGTGTGAGCAGTGAGCATACTGGCTGAATTCATACCCCAATCAGAAGCTCACTTTTCTCTTCCCAATGAGTTGTTGTTCGAAAAAATTTAACTATGCAAATGTTAGCACACCATCAAAAGCATCCACCCAAATAATTTATCCTACGATGAGTCGCCGGTTCGTGTCTGTACAGCCCATAAGCTTGTCTGGAACAGCTTCCGTTATCGTCAAAACACATCGGTGACAAATATTTACGGAAATTAAAATGTCTTTTACTACCATGTAGCTTAAGCGCTTGCCGCAGATTGAGGAGCAGCGGTATTTTTATTAGTAGCAGCGTCTACTATCGTACATATGTCGTTTATAACCACACTTCGCTGGTTACCGACACTAGGCAGCAGGAAGAGGCCAATGACTACGCAGAGTAATAAAGTTCACGTGTGAAATCAAATAATTGGAAGGTGTTTATTTAAAATATTTGTTTACTTTCGCGGTACGAATCACAAGGCAAGAGGTGTATGAATTAGATGGGCATTAATTGCACTGCTTTAATGAATAGATAAACTACTGGTTCATAACAAAAGCTGATAAGCATTTATTTATGGATTGCATTGAGTGAGTTCGACTTCAGACCGGCACGTTCACACAGCTATTGGAGCATTCAAAAGCTTTTTCTTTGCGAATTGCGCAGTTCAAACCACCCCCAAAAATGACGTCATTTGGTCAATGTACTGCCGCCGAGTTTCTAATGAAGCATGTTGGTAGCTGGTCAACGATGAATGCGAAACAAAACCCACCAACCAATCTATTCGCTTCAAAACAATACAACCAACGAATGAGGGCAGCAGTCCAAACAGTTCGCCGAGTCAGTTGAGGGTACAATTTTGCCGATCGATGAGATCACTCTCCAGCATCATTACGACGCGGCGCTCGTTTCTCCATCCGCTTCCTCTGGGTTGGCATTTACTCCTCTGTGCTGATGTAAAACTGGGCTCAGCTAAGAATGAACAGGGAACGAATCAACGGTTGGAGATTGTTTCACGATTGGCAGATTATGGCGGCGCGCCTCGAAACGAACGGCTGCAGAAATAAATGCGCTCTTCTGTTGTGAAATGTCAATAATAAATCTGCACTCCGACAGGGAATGATAGCAAGGGGATAGAACAAATAAGTTGTTAGTATCTTTCAAACACAGAAAACACTCAATTGTTTTTTTTATTTGCTTATTATGAATAATCTTTTAAGTCTGTTTAAATGTATTTAATTGGCTATTAAATACATTTAAAAACCTTAAAAGATTCCATTATTCAGGAAGTCGTATTGACGGTCTCTGGGTTCGATGAACCATATGTTGTAAAATCTCTCTAACTTTTCAGAAAGGTTTTTGGAAGAGGTTGAAAATAGAATATATTTTTATTTATTCGTAATGAATGCATTGAAAATTGTTTACATTTCACCTTAAAAAATGACAATTTTAGACACCTTCTAGTTCTTAGCAACAACCTTTTTAGGGATAGACTGTATAGGATGAGTTTTAAAGTGAACTTAGGGCTATAAGCTTGTTATCTTAACTTTTTGAGGTGTTCTGAAATTCGCGAAATATGAGCAGTAAATGGGTTGAGGTGTGAAGTGGAATAAAGTGGAAAACGTGTAAAGTACCAAAGTACAGTTGTCATGTTTACTGCTTTTCGAAATTAACCGTTTATAAATAGTATAATAAGCATTCTTTATATGTAATTTTAATTTCAATAATGCAAACAACTTTTGTGTCATTTATATATTGAGAAAAATGACGCATACATTTTTGCAAAGCGTGGCGTCGAGATAAAATGGCAAACTTTCTTTAAGGGGGAAATGAGAAACGTCCAAAATCGCTAATGAGGCGTCATTTTGCACCTAAATGTTGTCAATTAGATAGTTCATGCCATTTCATTTCACTTACTAGCTATCGCCATTATCGACGGGTCCGGAAGCCCCGGCGGAAGTATTCGAGTTCCGTATTAATGCCAGAAGATGGCTGAATCGATTTGTCTAACTTTAGTCTCAAATGAAAGGTGTTAAATCCCTATGCCATTTAATTTCACCTCGATCCGGATTGCGGTTCCGGAGATACGCTGGGTTTCCCGCTTGAGCTCCACGACTTTCAATTTTAAACATTATTAGTCGGAGCTCAGTAATTTCTTGACAAATAAATGTTTTCGGTTAGTTTCTGTGGAAAAAATAATTAGTTATGTCTGTTAAGAGGGTCTTATACTCGCGCGGCATAATATTGAGCACTTTTTTGGGAATAAATTGTAAAGCATCTACTCAATGTATTTAGAAACTTTTTTTTTATTTTGAAGATACATGTTTTGACTTTTCAATTTTACTTTCGAAGACGAAAAAAAAATCTCGCGAGCTTGAAACTTCATTGAAGACATTGATGTTGAAACTGCATGAGTCCCGCTTAAGTAAAGTTGTGGCCAATTGGGTAATCTGTAATCAGAAAACTCATATTTTTATAATCATAGTCACGTTAGCTATGTTTAGACGAGAGGGGTTTCTCTTATTTTATAATTTGTAAAAGTTATGTAACGATTTGTGAAAATTTCCAATGTTTCCGTTATTTTTTGGCCAATTAGGGACCATAAAAATGGAACAAATTGACATTTTGCAAATCCCTGTCGACCAAACGTAGCGGTATGTTTTCTGAACAATTGGTAAAAAAATATTGTATTCGGACCAGTACTTCTATGAAAAGTCTTACTTGACCGCTTAAAAGACACTACTTTCGGGGAAACGCGTTTAAAGATAAAGTACGGTGTATAGCACGATAGTAGCAACTTACTATATTGTCTACTATACCAGGCCCGCAGAGCTCACCTTCCTCATCACGAAAATGTTCTTAGCTTTGCAGATTTTGCTCTCTCTATTGAATTCGGGCCTGATTTGCTGCGACACCCACTTTGCGTTCAGAACGAGTTATACGTTCACTGTCGAGTCGAGTAGCACATCTTTCCGCTTCAGTCCCCAAGATAATTTCCATCACCTCCATAGTTTGTAAGATCGATGCGAATCCTTGGTTGAAGATACTGACTGCCAAATAAGTCGCAACATTGACCACCTACCTGCCAGAATTTGTGCACGTGTTTTGGCGCTAAGGAACAGATTTCACTATTCAGAGACTCATTGATGATTTGGGTGTGAGCTCCTAAGCATCTTTCTAATACATTATTGTATGATAGACTTTCGTAGATCCTGACATGTTCGAAAGTTTCTAAAATTCTAAATGATATGTTCACTAACGACACTTGCACCAACTGTCCTCGCCGGGTGAACACTTTAAGTGTTGGGGATTTTCGTTCCATGGCGAGCAGTGTTCAGGGGAAGCCCAGATTGCATTTCGCATATGTTCTACGGAATTGGAGTTTCTCCGAATCGCCAGCCCATAAAATTTTGTTAGCTCGCCGATTGATTTGTACGACAACTTTCCCTTTCCTTTCTCACCGATACTTTTGTTTTCTTTCTTCAGTTTTCGTGATCTCGTTCCCACATGCTTCTCAACATGTCCGACGCAATCTTTCTTCCGTACGATAATCTCGTCCCCAAAAAAACAAAAAACCATTCACAGACGCTTACATATGCATAAACCGTCAAGAATGGACCGGTGAATTCTTTAAAAAATTATTTTTCCATAGACAACCGCCATCGTGGTGCGCTTAGCATCTCAGAAACGGCTGGAGATGGGTACCTTTGGGTTACCAGAAACATGCCAAGGAATATGATTTTCACCAAATCCTTTCGGTGGCGTATTATCAGATACATAGGGGAACATGGGGAGACTTGATCAAGCGCAAAATTCTATTTTTTAACAATGGCGTCTTCTATTCCATTCTTAAATTTTTTTAAAAAATATTTTTATACTTGTTTCGATCTCTTAAGGTAATTTTAAAGGTTTGGAATAAAAAATCTTGTCCTTACAGAAAATATTACGTGATTAATAAATTTGCATTAAATGATGTAATTTTTTATCAAACTTTGTATGGGCTATCTACTCGACTACTAATTACTATTAATTTACTAATATACCAACTTAATCCTTGTGAAGCAGTCAAATGCTTTTACATAAATTGGAACATTGGAGTAGTTATTACTAGAATTTGCATGACATTGAACGCAATAACTAATGTTGGGGAGACTTGACCAAGATTTTATGGGGAGACTTGACCAAGTGGCAATTAGCTGAAGAAAGATACGAAATTCCTGATATTTATTATACTTTGGTATCTACTGTTAATGTTAATCACGCCATACAAAAATCCAACCTCAAACATAAGTCTTTATATTTTAGTATTAGTAAACTAAGTTAGCAATAGTATGACTGATTTCGTGACGTGTAAACATGCAATGCAAGCAGTACAGCTAATACTTCAAAAGAAATGCATTAAAAAAAATCGAAATTTATCAAATGCTACCCTTTTATATTTTCTGCTGCTACCCAAGGATCTCGACAATATGAAAAAAAAATAATTACAGAATGTTTTATGTAATTATTTTTTGTTATGATTTTTCAAAACTCTCTTGGTCAAGTCTCCCGACTCCTTGGTCAAGTCACCCCGCAGTGGTGATGGAGTACGAGAGTTCGCTCCACTGCGAACATACATTTCATGAAACTAGAGCGAACCCAATATTGTTGTTTTCGTATTGCTTTGGGTTACATGCACTCGACTTATACGATGAGTCTAGAAGTACTGACGGGCGTACTTCCGCTGAAAAATCGTTTTTGAGACCTCTTATATCGATTGCTTATCCGAAGTGATATCTCAAACCCGTTAGTAATTGCAAATCTCGTGAGGCCTGTCGAGCTCAATTCTCAAACCCGGTTTATGTCCTTGTACCTCGATTACATGGCACAAAATATCAATTCGTCTTCATATTATCCCAACCTTGTCAATCTCACGTTTCTGATTCAACTGTATTCTTCGACACATCCATGGAAAATGAGATTCATGGAATCCCGGTTCACATACGTCCGCAAGTGATCCCAAGCATCTTTCATGGTAAGTTTCAATAAATCAACTGTAACAAGCTGTTTTACACCAACGGATCAATTCTCGACGGCTCCATTCGCTTCGGTATTTTCAATAAAAATCTCATCGCTTCATTCTAACTCAATAATCCTGCTTCAGTTTACGTCGTAGAACTCGCAGCCTTGTGAATACTGATACCTTGTCCACCGATTATTAGTTTATTATTTCGGACAGCCTCAGCTCAATAGAGGCTCTCCGTTAGATGAAACCTGGAAAGCACCTTCCATATTTTCTGGGTAGCTCCTGTGTGCTACGTCTGTAAGATCGTAGTTTGAGTTCCCTGCTTTGCTCCATCCCAGGTAATGAAGAAGCGGACTCATTAGCTAAGACGAGCAATTTAGAAGGTGATATCTACGTAAGACCAATCTGCTTCTATGAATTTTTCAATATCTCTCGTCAGGGAACGCTAGAATGTTGACACACATCTCGGAGCAATGGAGAGTAAGGGCTGTTGCTTCATTCTTTTATCCCGAAGGTATCGAGGAAGCCTTTATTCAGAGGATTGAATATGGGTCAGGATTTCATTCGTGTGATGTTCAATCACTACAAGTTAGACGCTCATCTCCAACGTATTGAGCTCGCGAAAAGCGGTATCTGCCCTTGTGGCGACAGTTATCACGATGTCGAACGTATTGTCTGGGCATGCGCCGAATATTGTTCTGTCAGATCTCAACTTTTTCATTCCATTCGGGTCCGAGGAAGATCATCCAATCCCAATTCGGTATGAGATGTACTGGCAAGCCGCGACCTCCTCTATATGTCTCTCGTGTTTCTTATTATTGTCAGTAATGTTTTCTTCCGCCTGTACAGTACACCAGCGATGGTTCGATGCGACTTCAAAGTGACACGAAACATCTCTGTCGAATGAGTCAACCAACACGGGACCTCCAACACAAACATCACACGCGCAATTCGGTGTGTTGCTGAAATACTACGAAATCGTCTGGAGGAAGCCCCACAGAATCGAGTATGACCCAACCGGCGTCCCAGTATATGATTCTTCCTGATGAAGGTCGTCCGAGTCTGTAATCCATACCGTTGATCTCCCGATGCCTGAAACTGAATGTTAATATTTTTCTCTTTCCTGCCATTTTATCCACTCTCTCCCCTGGCTCTCATACCCAAATGTAGGAATTCACACCGACGCCACTCCCCCCCTCGAAATATCATCCCAAAAAATATTTGCCTTCCTTGTAATATTTCTCATAATGAGAGCTCCAATTAATCTCCGCTATTCTTCATAAAATTCATTCAGTCTAGTCATTCCTAGTTCTAAGTTGGCTGTAAAATTGTTCCTCTTAGCTAATAATAAATTACTCCAATTATGTTCCCACTTTACCCCATTTACCGCTACGTTTTCAGAATATAAATATATTCAAAATATTTTTTACCTACTTTTCATTATTTATCATTTTTCATTTATTTATATAATATCTGGCGTTTAGCATGAGTTAGGCCCTTTGAAAAACGTACCAGTACAAGTGGTCCAGAGCGAGTTTTAATCAATAAATAAACCGTAGTATTAAACTAATGCACTGGGCCCAAAATATTCGATTTGTGAAAATAATCGTGTATTTCACACACTCTCAAGAACTGGTACAATGTGTACAATGGAGTTGCGCTATTTGCAGATGAAAAAGAACGTTGCTGTGATGACTGGTGTCCTTCTCACCAATGATCTATTAATTCATAAAATACACCTTTCTGGGTCTCCTAAAGTAAAATCAAGTAATACTTTTACTGATTACATTGTATTAAATAACCATGAACCATGAACAGGTTATTTAATTTGTGCAATCGAATTAGAAGAATCGCTATGAAGCATTTTTTTCTGGAGCTTAGACTGATAAGCACATTATCAACAGCAGCGATTTAATACATTCATGGAAACGATGGACTAACAAGTTAACAGAAAGGAGACGTTTAATATTCCTCAAATTATCAGTATTGTTTAAGTTCAGGTGCCATCAAATCAGTGTTTTGTAGCGATAGAATTTCTGTATAGGATCTTGCTGTAGTTAAACTGCCAGAAAAACATTCATAACAAAATATAAACATCGATGAGGTATAATCTACTATTGCTTTCACAAGTGTGCAGATTGCACTATATTGGTTTAAAAAATTTTACCGTGAATAAAGCTGTGTTGTCATAATGCGTTAACAATGTTGTACAAAATGTACGATTCTATTTCATAATATGATCGAACTGGGGTCGGGCATAGCGTAGTTGGTAAACCGATTGTCTTGTACGCAGCTCACCTGGGTTCGATTCCCTACCGCGCATATAGGGTTAGAAATTTTCTAAAGAGATTTTTCTAATCCAAAAAAGAGGCGAACCGCTTTAACAAAAATTGATCGAACCGAAGTATTACATGTTTTGCATTGGTGTATGATAAATTATATAATTAAATAATTATTTAATTATATTTAATTAAAATTAATTAAATTTAATTAAATCATTAAATTTAACTGATATATTTTATTTCAAATTTAGAAACCCAAAAACTACGTAAATGGAAGATAATAAGTATTTTAATATCTATTTTACTTGTTTTATCGCAATGTTAAAGTGTTTCTTAAAAATAAAATGTTGTTTGGGTGTTGAAGCTTTAACCAAAATACCCTCTTTGACAACACCACTGTAAAACTTCTATCGATTTATTTATAACCTGGTACGAACGCTTGCATCTAACCGCCAGTTGAAGCAACTCAATTCAATCAATAATCCTCATCCGATAGTGGGCAACACAATGCAATGCAATCCCGTTCACCTTGCCCAATCGAGTGAATATGTGGCACCAGTCAAAGGCACTAGCTAGAGGACGAAAATAAAACTGACTTGAATCAAACGAGAGAAGAAAAAAAAACCGAGGCAGAAATTGAAAACGAAATGGATCAAATATGGAACAGTTGTCCGGCCGCGGATGGATGGCTATGCACAAAGAGGTTTTTATTGTATGGAAATTCAATTCGCAGACCTCTACTCGTTTGTTTCGTTTTACTTGCTAAGCGCCATGTTTTACAGATTGGCGGAATGTACGCCTTTTATTTTCATTGAACCTCAAAGTAGGTGCTCAGCTCATCTACCTCCGGTAACTGTAAGGCGCGTTATTTATCCTTTTCATTTGAAGGGGTTACCTTTTTGTGGGGAGCTCAAATTTTGTGTGCTTGACTGCCACCGATGAATGGAATCTGCGGAGCTATTTCAAGGGATTTTTTACGTTTTATGGATGGCGGAAAGAAATTCGTTGTATTCTGTCACTTCCACAAGATTATTATGAAATGAAGGAGGATCATCTTCGTTCAGCGAGAATAAAAGCACGTTTTATACCCGCTTTGAATGGGAAATGCAAACAAAACTGTTCGCTTCCATTCGATTCGTTTGAAAATATTTTCCGAAGCACTCGAAGAACTGCTGGAAATGCCCGACATTCATTCATCTATGATTTGCTAGTCGATGTTGTGCTTTCACTGATATTTGTGCTCATCTCGTGCGACTGACCGATGGCGTTGGTTAGGTACAATCAATTCGCTGGTTAGGTGAGTAGGTCAGTGGTTATGATTTTCAACCTGTTCACTCTGTTCCTAACAAAAATAGGGAAAAGTATTACTCTCTACAGACGAACGACTTCGATGCGCTATTGAATGTGTCGCTAGGGTGGTGGCAAATGTTATATGTAACCATGGTGAATGATTCTCTTTCGTCATAGTCTCATAGATTCAGCGTTTCTGAAGTTTTAAGATCAGCTTAAGCGGACATCTACCGTGAGAGCCTCCAACTATTATTTGTTTGTTCTGGATCAAGACAAGCATAGCATAGCGAAAGAACAGATAATTGTTAATGCAAACCAGCAACCACAATTAGACGAAGTGTTTACTCGTCCCCCTTTTCGTTTTAATTGTAAATATTTACATGTATTTATTTCTTCTTTAATAATGGAATTATACCTTAAGAATAACAAACGATACGATACGAATCAAACAAAAAATACAAGCAAATGTTGTCAAGAGTTTAATGACTAATATTTTGTACCTTTTCCCTGTCTCGAGAACCATTAAATGTGATATACCATGCACTGTTCCTTAAATTATATACTACCCGTACTCGTTTTAATGCCCGATGCTCATCATCCTCACGAGTGGATAATGCTATACCATATTGGCGAGAGCACCTTTAGGTATATAATATCATCATCTACACGAGAAAATGTTTTGCTCAAGCAAACGGGTTGCGTGCAAGGCTCTGTTTTGTGGATAAAAACAATGCTACCGAATGCAACCGATTGCATGTTTGTGCAATTCGGTGGCGTCAGAAGGAAATTGGGGATTACACCAAAATAAAATGATGATTAAATAAGATTAAATATCGTAACACAATTATTGTTCAAATCAACGTTTGTTTATACGCGATGATGGCGTTTGGAAAATTCCGGGAACATTATTTACGGTCCGATGATACACCCAAAACTCGGCTGTAATACTTTTACGGTAATAAGAAAAAATGCTCTACCAGCAAGACTTTTAATACTAAAACGGTCGCAACAAAAAATCCCCCAAACGGCAATACCAACACATTCAAATCTTCTATGCGTCGCACTTATGTTTCATCAATTCGTATGCAATAAATATTAGCGCATCGGATTGTCTGGTAGTGTGTAGCACTTCGCTTGTCATTGTATTGCACATCAAGCGAAGCAAACACAATGTGGGTAAAGACGGTTTTCGATTTTCTTTACTCGACGCATTCCGTATTTAAAGATCGGCTCACACGGCCATTCGTTTTCGAGCTCTCCATCGAGACAGAGGTTGTTTTTTCTAGTCCGTAGTGCTGTGTGAGGCGATAAAGAATAGTTTTAATCCGCATTCAAGGTTATTTTGCCAGTTCGGTTCGGTCCTCAGTCTTTTGTTCGCGTGTGAGGATTAAACAATAGCCAGCTGTATAAGCTGGATCGGTTCGTCGTTGGACACCAGTTTAAAGCTAAGTGGTTTTTGTCTTTTGTAACACATTTATTGCTTTCTTCCGTCTGCGCGGGCGCTGACCCCGTGCGTTGACGTTTTCTATGGTTCCCTCTCCGGATGGTCAAATGGAAGTTGAATCGGGTTCAACTTCTAAGGCTCCCCCCGGCCCAAATGCTATCCAGAACTCTTTTTTTTTTTTTTTTTTACAATGGAGAAGACCTTTATGTCCTAGCCCAGTACACGTGCTAACGGTAGGGTCCAATCTACCACACGGGGTGCACTGGGGGCGTGTCGGACTCGAATGGTGACCAGCCATTAATACCGACTAAACTCCATTGGGCTCCGCCATCATTCCTCCCAGGAACTACCTCTCGGTATTACTTCTGGGGGGATGGCTGTACTGAATGTACTCATTCACTCTCACTCACGCGATCATACATCCTGTATGAGGCTTACTTGGGTGCTCTCTAAATCACACTTTGATTCACTCTCAAACACTCCCACATGAGGCTGACTTTTGTGCTCACCTTTTACGTTCCATGCGAGGCTGACTTGTGTGCTCACCTTACTCATTCCTTGCTAGGCTTACTTTTGTGCTCGCCCTACCCATACATGTGAGGCTGACTTGGGTGCTCACCCTATCACCTGATTCACGCTCAATCGTGCCACTCTATTGTACCTTTGTCACTCCCTCTGACATCCCATGTGGGACATTTTTCTTAGGCCCCACTTCTGACATACCATGCGAGGCTGACTTTTGTGCTCACCTTTTTCATTCCTTGCTAGGCTGACTTTTGTGCTAGCCTCTACCAACCTGTGAGGCTGACTTTTATGCTCACCCTTAACATGCAGTGTGAGACTGACTTGGATGCTCACCCTTTCACTCCTCTGCCACGCCATGAGGCATCGATAGCTTAGTTCCAACATACTACGCTACGACCCTCCCGTCTTGGCATGAGGCAGTCCACTTATACGCCTATACACTCACTCTTCTGTCTTGCTTCGGGGTGGCTGGGTTTACCCCTTACGCGGTTGCCATTCGCTGCGCCAACCTACCTCGGCATGAACAGACCATTCACTCTCTTATTTTGCGCTTGGCCTTTTTCGCTCCAATTAACCAATCACTAGTTAGCCGTGCCCGCCGTCTGTTGCTCGGTTCGCCAGATTACCTGTAGCCTACTGGCAATCTGGATGGTAGCAGCCGAGACTGCGTTCCACTTCTCCACCGTTTGACACATCCGCTGGATAAGGGTATCCGGGGTTGTGTCCCAGCCACAGACGTCGAGCATTGCTCTTCTTTCGACGTCGAACCGATGACATACGAACAGTATGTGTTCGGCAGTTTCATCTACACCTGGGCAGTCCGGGCAGACTGGGACCTCCGCGTGCCCGAACCTGTGGAGGTACTGACGGAAACAGCCATGGCCTGACAGGAATTGTGTCAGGTGGAAGTGAACTTCCCCATGGGGTCTTCCCACCCAGCTCGATATGCTAGGTATCAGCCGGTGGGTCCACCTACCTTTCGAGGAGTTGTCCCACTCACGCTGCCATCTGGCGACCGAGGTCACCCTGGTGCGCTCGCGGGCTCCCCTATTTCCACGTAGCTCAAAGCACTCCTCATCTTTCCGAATGACCAGCCCGACTGGCATCATGCTCGCTATCACGCAGGATGCATCGTGTGATACCGTGCGGTAGGCAGATATCACTCTGAGGCACATCACACGGTAGGTGCTCTCCAGTTTCTGTAGGTAACTGGTTACCCTCAGTGCTCTTGACCATGACGGGCCGCCGTACCTGAGGATAGATACGGCAACGCCTGCCAGTAACCTACGTCTACTGGCGCACACCTTTGAGCTGTTGGACATCATTCTCGATAGTGCCGCAACAGCAGTCGACGCTCTCTTGCACGTATAGTCGACATGGCTGCCGAAGGTCAGCTTGTCGTCTATAATGACTCCGAGAGACTTCAGACTTCGCTGTGAAGTGATCGCGACTTCTCCCACATGGATAACTGCATGTTGTGCCGACTTGCGGTTGTTGACGATAACTACCTCCGTCTTATGATGAGCGAGCTCCAGGCCTCTCGCGCTCATCCATTCCTCCACCGTGCTAATCGCGTGTTCTGCGGTTAGTTCTACCTCAGGAATTGACTCCCCGTAGACCTCCAAGGTTACGTCGTCGGCAAAGCCGACGATCTTGACCCCAGGAGGGAACTTCAGTCTCAGAACCCCGTCATACAAGAGGTTCCATAGCACCGGGCCTAGGATCGAGCCCTGCGGGACTCCGGCGGTAATCGGAACCCTTTTCTGACCGGTATCGGTCTCGTATAGCAGTACGCGGTTTTGGAAGTAACTTTCCAGGATCCGGTACAGACCCACCGGTAGGCTAAGCCGGTGTAACGAGAGCGCGATGGCATCCCAGCTTGCGCTGTTGAATGCGTTCTTCACGTCAAGTGTCACTAACGCACAGTATCGAATACCTCGCCTTTTTCGTTGGATCGCTATCTCGGCAGTATTTATCACTGAGTTGAGAGCGTCCACTGTGGACTTACCCTTCCGAAAGCCAAACTGGTTGCTTGACAGACCGTCCGTACCTTCCGCGTACGGGGTGAGCCTGTTGAGGATGATCCTCTCAAGCAGTTTGCCAGTCGTGTCTATCAGACAGATTGGTCTGTACGCCGATGGGTCGCCTGGCGGCTTCCCGGGCTTCGGCAACAGCACCAGTTTCTGCCTTTTCCATCTATCGGGGAAACGGCACTCGTCAAGGCATCTCTGCATAGCTAGCCTGAACATGTTCGGGTTCGCTATGATCGCTGTCTTGAGAGCGTTGTTCGGAACTCCATCCGGCCCTGGAGCTTTGTTCATTGCTAGGGATTTAGCCACTGCGAGTAGTTCTTCGTTCGTCACTGGAGCCACCATTTCGACCGTGCCCGCACTGTCTCGTAGTGCAGGTGGCCAGGGGCTTGTGGCTCGAGACGGGAAGAGTACTTCGATAATCGTTGCCAACCGGTCCGGAGACCGTTCTGGGGGTGAGGAGCCCCCTTTGGTCTTGGCCATCACAATCCGGTAGGCGTCACCCCACGGATTCGCGTTGGCACTCTCACACAGGTTGTCGAAACACGCTCTCTTGCTGCTTTTAATAGCCTTGTTAAGGGCTAATTTCGCAGCTCGAAACACTTCACGGCGGTTCTCTCTTGCATCCTCGGTGCGAGCTCTTTGCATCCTACGTCTAGCTCTGAGGCAGGCTGACCGTAGAGCTGCAATCTCGGCACTCCACCAGTATACCGGGCATCTGCCGTTTCTTGACAGTATTTTTCTCGGCATAGTGGCGTCGCACGCGCGTGATAGAACAGCTACCAGCGCATCCCCGCTTAGACTGTCGGTGTTGGCCTCCAGTCCCAGGGCCGCGGTGAAAGCTTCGCTGTCGAAGTGATTGGACTTCCACCCGCGTACCTGACAGGGATCTCCCGCCCTCGGATGCTGCACACCATAGTTGATCTTAAAGCGGATTGCTAAATGATCACTATGGGTGTAGCCTTCGTCTACCCTCCATTCCATGCCTGGAGCCAGACTCGGGCTGGCAAAGGTCAAATCAATCCACGCCTCCACTCCGTTTCTACGGAATGTACTAGCGGAGCCATCATTAGCTAGCACAGTATCGAGTTTCGCAAACGCTTCCATTAGCGCTTGACCCCTGCTATTTGTACAGCGGCTGCCCCACTCCACTGCCCAAGCGTTGAAGTCTCCCGCTATTACTACCGGTTTCCGGCCCACGAGGTCCGACGAGAGCCTGTCGATCATCTGGTAGAACTGTTCTATTGGCCACCTTGGTGGGGCGTAGCAGCTGCAATAGAACACACCATTGATCTTGGCAATCGCCACACCCTCGGCGGAGGGGTGTATTACCTCTTGAACCGGGAGCCTTCCCGTTGTACAGTTTGCCACCATTCCAGACCCGTCCGACACCCAATTGCCGTTGCCGGCAGGGATGCTGTACGGGTCTGATAAGAGGGCGACATCTGTCCTCGACTCCGAGACCGACTGCCACAGCAGCTGTTGGGCTGCTGCACAATGGTTAAGATTTAGCTGTGTGACTCTCACGGCTTCTTCTTATTTAACTCGCCGAAGGGACACGAAGGTCCGCCCATAGCATGTTTATGGGCTTGCTTCTTAGAGGTGCAGATAAGGCACTTATATGCCTTAGTGCACCCCCGCTCTTTATGCCCCTCCTCGCCGCATCGACGACATAGCTTACTCCTATCTAGGCCTTTGCATTCGTAAGCTTTATGGCCGGATTCTAGGCACCGATAGCACCTGTCCACTGAAGGCGGCTGGGGTATACTAATAGGGCATACCGACCAGCCGATCTTCAGCTTCCCTTTCTCGGTTACCTTTTTGGCATCCGCATTGAGTAGCCTGAGGTAGGCTACTTGGGTGCCAGAGGGTCCGTCCCTCAATCGCACAGAGGCCCGCTCGATTGTGACGCCGCAGTGCTCCTTGACGGCTGCGACGACGTCTTCTGCGGTCGCGAACTCGTCCAAGTGCTTGCACTGGAGAGTTGTTTCCGCACCTAGCGACCTGATTTGGGCGCCCTCGCCAAGGACCTCTTGAGCCAAGGCCTTATATATTGCACTTGATTGTGCGCCTCGCTTCAGCACCAGGAGCATCTCTCCCGTGTTGGTGCGTCTTACGCTACGCACATCCTGCCCAAGGGCCGAGAGGCTTTCGGCCGCCTTCATCGATTTAAGGACATCGGCGTATTTGTCCTTGTCGGTTTTTAACCACAAGGCTTCGCCTCTGTCCTTGGCCTTCCTCGCAGGCCGCGGTACCTCCGGTTTCGGTGCCGGCTTTTTCTTGGTAACCAGCGTCCAGGGGTTTGAGCCCCCCTGCCCCGGTCGTGTCGGGTTGCTGGTACCATCGCTCTCCACAGCGAGGTCACTCTCGCCCTCGCTTACCTCACCCAGGCGGCGTTTGACTTTGACGGTTGCACGCCGAGTGGTGTCGGTTTTGGCACCCTCTCCTGGCGACTTCCTAGGGCGCTTCGCATTCGATGCCGTCTTGCGATTGCCCTTTCCCTTTCCCTTCGAGGGGAACTCGGTCGCCGCTCCGATCGACGTGGCTGCTCCGTAGAAGGTAAAGGCCACTGTCTGTGAACCTCTATTAACCTTCTCTCTTTCCTCCCTATTGGAGGCCACTGTCTGGGTTTCTCTGTCGGGCCTCTCCCGACATTCCACCCTCTCAACATATGCCTGCTGTTCCTGTCTTGCGACACGAACAGCTTTCCGGAGCTCCAGAAGGCTCAACTTCAACTCCTTGGCTATGTTCTGCTTTGCGCTAGCGAAGTCGATTATAGCATCGAGTTGCTTCGCTACTTTGCGCATCGCAGCTATTGGCCCCTCCGATGCATTGGTAGGGGTATTGCCTACCGCTGCTGGGGGGTCACTGGTGCTTTCGAGTGCAGCACTCATCGTTCCACTACTCTCCCCACGGGGGGGAGACCTCGCCAAACCACCTCTTGCGAAGGGGTTTGGCACCTCCGTCTGTTTATTTTTATTTTTATTTGCCTCCATGTATAGTCCCACGAGTAGCGCGAGAAATATATGTCCGCCACGCCAGAGCTCCGCATTAGCGTGGTAAGGGACGCTTACTGTGGGGGTTGCCCAGGTACCCCACAGGCTCCGTTAACGATCGAGCATCTTTTTCACCCCCTCGATCACTCATCCCTCGGCACGGGTCGCTTCACGCCTTGGAATTGGGGTTATGCCCTACCTTGCTTTACGTGGTGATCTCGGCCCGGATCATCACAACCATCCTCCTTTACCAGGGCTTTGGACCTGTAGCTCTGGATCTCAATAGTTCCATGTACGTATGTTATTACAGACATGCTACTATTGGGATCCGTCATTCGCTAGCGGAGTTATCCAGAACTCTCAACTGGTCCATTTGTGGTCTTCTTTCGGCCCATGACTAAATCACTGAATCTTCTTCAGATTTCTAGAGACCTGACGGAACGGTTCTCGGCTGTGACCGAAATTTCAAAGGTCCGCTCGGACAAGATAAGGGTGTTGCTAGCCAACTCAAAGCAGGCAAACGATATTGCTTGCTGTGAGCACTTTACGCGGGATTATAACGTGTATATTCCGGCTGTAAGAGTACAATCCGAAGGCGTCGTAACCGATGAGAGTTTGACGTGCGAGGATCTGCTGAAGTACGGGGTTGGCCGATTCAGAGACCGCTTACTTCAGCCAGTTAAAATTCTTGAGTGCAAACGTTTGCACTCAGTAGTAGTTGCGGGGGATGGTTCAAAAACGTACCCCCAATCAAACTCTTATCGGGTGACCTTCGCTGGTACCGCTTTGCCAAATTTCGTCCTCTTGCACAAGGTTCGTCTGCCTGTGCGTCTTTTTGTGCCGCGGGTCATGAATTGCACAAAGTGTAAACAACTGGGTCACACAGCCACCCATTGTAGCAACAAGGCCCGCTGTGGAAAATGCGGGGAGAATCATCTAGATGATTCGTGCAGTAAGCAAGCCGAAAAGTGTCCTTACTGTGCGGAGAGTCTGCATGATATCTCGGCATGTCCCGCGTACAAACTACGCGGGGATAAACTGAAACGTTCCCTTGCGGGACGATCCAAACATTCTTTCGCAGAAATGTTAAAGAATGCTACGCCACCATCCTCAGCAAACATCTATACTCACTTGCCTCCTGACGAGGGCGAGGCTGGTAACCCACAAGAGGGAACATCTACTAGGGTGCCTAGAATTTATAGGAAGAGGAAGAACATTTTCTCTCGTAAAGTTCCTTGTAAAGGCCAGAAGGTGTCCCTTGAGGGGGCTCCGAAAGTCACATCTATTGGAAGTGTTGCAACCAAACCGAAGCAATTAGCTCCTGGTCTCGGAGGATTAAGCTCAGAGAAGGAGTTCCCAGCACTTCCAGGAACATCAAAAATCCCAAGTGTTCCTTTGTTTCAGTTCGAGAGTAATCACAGCACTGGAATTATAAAACTCTCGGACATAGTGGACTGGATAATAAAAACTTTCAATATTACTGATCCTATTAAAAGTCTTATGTTAGCTTTTCTCCCTACAGTGAGAACATTTTTGAAGCAGTTGACTGCGAAATGGCCCCTCCTCTCAGCGATTGTATCCTTCGATGGCTAACTCATCGAACGAGGTCACGGATTTGATCACTGTTCTACAGTGGAATTGCAGAAGTATCATCCCGAAAATCGATTCCTTCAAAATTTTAATAAATAATTTGAGCTGCGATGCATTTGCATTATGTGAAACTTGGTTAACTTCCGACATAGATCTCAACTTCCACGACTTTAATATTATTCGCCTGGATCGAGACACCCTCTATGGAGGAGTGCTTTTGGGGATCAAAAAGTGCTATTCCTTCTACAGAATTAACCTTCCCTCGATAACAGGTATTGAAGTTGTCGCTTGTCAAGTAACAACCAAAGGCAAAAGCCTTTGCATAGCTTCCATATATATTCCCCCCAACACCGCGGTTGGGCACCGACGGCTACAAGACATCTTAGAATCCCTGCCAGCACCGCGACTAGTTTTAGGAGACTTTAACTCTCACGGTACAGCATGGGGTTGCCTCTATGATGATAACCGGTCTTCCTTAATTCAGGATCTTTGCGATAACTTCAATTTGACAATTTTAAACACGGGTGAAATGACACGGATTCCTGCTCCTCCAGCGCGCCCGAGCGCCTTAGACTTGTCCCTTTGCTCAACATCGCTGCGGTTAAATTGCACGTGGAAGGTAATTCCTGATCCCCACGGCAGCGACCATCTGCCGATTGTAGTCTCAATCAATAACGGTTCAAGGCCATTGAAATCAATCAATATTTCGTATGACCTCACACGAAATATCGATTGGAAGAGCTATGCTGCCGCGATATCCGACAACATCGAATCTACCCAAGAACTTCCTCCGGAGGAAGAGTACAGCTTTTTGGCTGGCTTGATTCTCGACAGCGCGAATCAAGCTCAGACTAAGCCAGTACCCGGCGCGAACATACAAAAACGCTCTCCTAATCCGTGGTGGGACAAAGAGTGCTCAGACGTGTACGCGGAGAAGGCCGCCGCGTATTAGACCTTCCGGGACGACGGGTTACCCGCTAGCTATCGACAATATGCGACGTTAGAAACGCGAATGAAGAGTTTGATGAAAGCCAAGAAACGTAGTTACTGGCGCCGGTTCGTTGACGGATTAACGAGAGAAACATCGATGAGCACTCTTTGGGGCACGGCCCGGCGTTTGCGAAACCGAAACAGTACTAATGAGAGCGTGGAATATTCAAACCGTTGGATATTCGATTTCGCCAAGAAGGTTTGTCCGGATTCCGCCCCGGCACAGAAGATTTACCGCGCCGCGTCTCCTCACGATAGCGCGAACGAAACACCTTTTTCGATGGTGGAGTTCTCACTTGCTCTCTTGTCGTGTAACAATAAATCTCCGGGGCCAGACAGAATCAAATTCAACTTGTTGAAGAATCTGCCAGACTCTGCCAAGAGACGCTTGTTGAACTTATTTAATAAGTTCCTCGAGGCTAACATTGTCCCACTCGATTGGAGGCAAGTGAAGGTCATCGCCATCCAAAAACCAGGAAAACCAGCCTCCGACCACAATTCGTACCGTCCGATCGCAATGCTATCCTGTATCCGGAAGTTGTTCGAGAAAATGATCTTGTTTCGCCTCGACAATTGGGTCGAAGCAAATGGCTTACTGTCAGATACACAATTTGGCTTTCGCAAAGGCAAAGGGACGAACGATTGTCTTGCGTTGCTCTCAACTGAAATTCAAATGGCCTATGCTAGCAAAGAGCAGATGGCATCAGTGTTCCTAGATATTAAGGGGGCTTTTGATTCAGTTTCGATCAACATTCTTTCAGAGAAGCTGCACCAGCATGGTCTTTCAGCGACTTTAAACAACTTTTTACTAAACTTGTTGTCGGAAAAGCACATGCATTTTTCGCATGGTGACTTATCGACATCACGATTTAGCTACATGGGCCTTCCCCAGGGCTCATGTCTAAGCCCCCTTTTATACAATTTCTATGTCAACGACATTGATGAATGTCTTGACAATTCCTGCACGTTAAGGCAACTTGCAGACGATGGCGTTGTGTCTGTTACGGGACCCAAAGCTGTCGATCTACAAGGACTATTACAGAATACCTTGGACAATTTGTCTGCTTGGGCTATTAAGCTGGGTATCGAATTCTCCACGGAGAAAACTGAGCTAGTTGTATTTTCAAGGAAGCGTGAACCAGCACAACTACAGCTTCTATTAATGGGTCAAACTATCGCTCAGGTCTTCACAGTAAAATATCTGGGGGTCTGGTTCGACTCGAAAGGTACTTGGGGATGCCATATTCGGTATCTGAAACAGAAATGCCAGCAAAGGATCAACTTTCTTCGTACAATAACCGGAACATGGTGGGGTGCCCACCCAGGAGACCTAATTAGGTTGTATCAAACAACGATACTGTCGGTAATGGAATACGGATGCTTCTGCTTTCGCTCCGCCGCGAACATACATTTCATCAAACTCGAAAGAATTCAGTATCGTTGTTTGCGTATCGCCTTAGGGTGCATGCAGTCGACCCATACGATGAGTCTCGAAGTGCTGTCGGGCGTTCTCCCGTTGAAAAATCGATTTTGGGAACTCTCATATCGATTGCTCATTCGATGCGATATCTTGAACCCGGTCGTGATTGAAAATTTCGAAAGGCTTGTTGAGCTCAATTCTCAGACCCGTTTCATGTCCCTGTACTTTGACTACATGGCGCAGAATATTAACCCTTCTTCTTACAATCCCAACCGTGTGCATTTCATAAATACTTCTGAATCTACTGTTTTCTTCGACACATCCATGAAAAACGAGATTAGTGGAATTCCGGACCACATACGCCCACAAGTGGTTCCAAACATTTTTTATAATAAATTCCGAGAAGTCGACTGTTCTAAGATGTTTTATACTGACGGATCAAACCTCGAAGGATCCACTGGCTTCGGTATTTTCAATCAAAAGTTCACCGCCTCCTACAAACTCAGTGACCCTGCTTCAGTTTACGCCGCAGAACTAGCTGCCATTCAGTATACCCTTGGAGTCATTGAAACATTACCCGCAGGCCATTACTTCATCGTTTCGGATAGCCTCAGTTCCATTGACGCTATTCGCTCGATGAAACATGGAAAGCACTCCTCGTATTTTTTGGGGAAAATACGGGAGCTACTGAGTGCTTTATCTGACAACTCTTTCCAGATTACCTTGGTATGGGTCCCTTCTCATTGCTCCATTCCGGGCAATGAGAAGGCAGACTCCTTAGCTAAGGTGGGTGCCTTAGAAGGAGACGTTTACGAAAGACCAATTTGCTTCAGCGAATTTTTCAGTATTACTCATCAGAGAACCCTCGAAAGTTGGCAAACTTCGTGGAGCAGCGGAGAGCTGGGAAGGTGGCTACATTCGATAATCCCTAAGGTATCGACGAAACCTTGGTTCAAGGGGATGGATGTGGGTCGTGACTTCATTCGTGTGATGTCCCGACTCATGGCAAACCATTACACGCTGGACGCACATCTCCGTCGTATTGGGCTCGTGGATAGTGGTATCTGCGCTTGTGGCGACGGCTATCACGACATCGAGCACATTGTCTGGGCTTGCACCGAGTACAGTTCCGCTAGGTCTCGGCTAATGGACACCCTGCGGGCCCGAGGAAGACCAACCAACGTCCCGGTTCGAGATGTGCTGGCAAGCCGCGATGTTCTCTATATGTCCCTTATATACACCTTTGTGAAAACCACCATTTGTGAAGTCTAACTGCCCCTTGTTATTTTCCTTATCATTCTCAGAACGCTCTTCCACCTGTATCAAAGCATCTGTATCGAATGAGCCAACAAACACGGGACCTACGGCACGAACATAACACGCTTAACTCGAAATGTAGCCGATCCACATCTGAGCCGTACTACGAAATCGTCTGGAAAAACCCCTGCCATCTTGAGGAGGACCACCCGGCGTCCCAGTACATGATTCCCCTGATGAAGGCCACCCCAGTTTGTAATCCATCCGTTGATCTCACGATGCCTGAAACTGAAATAATTTTCTCTCCCTGCCATCTTTGTCTACCCTCCCTCCCCTGACTCTTATACCCAGAAATAACACCCCTACCCCCCCCCCCCCCCCCAATATCATCGCGAAGCATTTAGCTCTTATTGTCTCTTCTAGTTTTAACTATTATATTATATAATCTCGTTGAAATTGCCCAACTCTACTACCCACAAAAATAACTATAATTACGAATCTTTACAAAATTCAATCATGCCCTCTAGTTATTCCTAGTTTTAAGTTAGTCGTAAAAAATTGTCCCCCTTAATTAAACATTATTTGCTCCAATAATCTCACTGATAAAAATGTCAAACCATATTGCCACAAAAACTAAATGACCCCCCTAATCTTACGAAAATAATATTATCCCCTTGTGTAGATATATAAGATAGCTATAAAATCGCATTAGTTTCATTTTTAAAAAAAAATCAATATGTAATCCCCTAGTTTTAAGCAATTTAAAATGTAAAACAAAACAAAATTGGCATCTTTAAGCTAACGCAACGTGCCTTATCAAATAAACGATTTGAATAAAAAAAAATCGGCTCACACTTGGCTAGCTTCAAAGCACTGTCAGATTTATTTTTGTCTGATCCAGATTTCAGAGAGTTTGTCCAGACTTATCTAGACAGTATGATAAATAAAATCCAAGAAGGCTTTGTTGATTTTTGAACCACTATTTGACAAAAATGCGGATATGTATTCACTACACGGCAGTTGAATGGCAAATGATATGATGTTCCGTAATCGGATTCACAAAGATCACATTAATAATACTCAGCGCGCTGAATAGTAGACATGTGATAATTGAGTTTGCAATGTCCAGTCAATGCCCTGACTAGAATACTGCAGTTGTGCTTGGAAAAATGCAACAAATTCTTTGTCATTTTTGGACTCACGTCCGACCGAAAAGTCTTTGTTTGAACGCAAATTTGCAAGCTACGCCAATGGTTGGCATGTTCGGCTGCAGCCCAAGAGCGAATATTGTGCTTTATCCAACTTATTGACAGTGCCAGTGGTAGAACTGGTTCTGGACCAACGAAGTCAGTCGTAGCACTACCTCTAGCCAATTCGTCCGCCCATTCATTTCCAGTAACTCCGGAATGACCAGGTACCCATAGAAGGTAGATAGCATTTGAAAGACTAAGTTCATCGATTTTAGTTCGACATGCGATTACTAATTTCGAACTCGAATCTGCCGAACAAAGTGCTTTCAGGGCAGCCTGAACACATGTGGACAAACAAGCAGCTCGCTTCCAACTACATTGGATTCGGTCAATGTAACATGTAGAGCAAACAGGAGCAGCCACAAAATATAACCTGAATGGTGGTCGCAATGGCAAAGTTTCCCCTAACAAAAAGGATAGCCTGACTGTAAGAGCAAAAATAGATGCTTTTACCGCAAATTCCGTGTTGAAGTGCTGATTATACGCCACACAGAATCGCAAAGATTTCCTCTTGGAATACGGTACAGTATGTACCAAGAGAATGAGATTGCTTTAATCTCATTTCATAACAATAGACACCAGCACCGGCTTGGCCCTCCAACAAAGAACCGTCAGTATAACAAACTATATATTCATCAAGTTGTCGCTCCATCCAGCCACACAGCCATTCCTCACGAAGAGGAATTCTCACATTGAAAGTTTTAAAAGGAAAACTACATGTGAGTGCAAGGTCACTGGGAGCAAGTGTATACTCATCCCAAGTAACCATTTGGGGCCACAGTCTTGTGTGGCTAGTTGCACGATCTATAGCGTTACTGTTCCAGAGCCCAGTAACCTTAAGACGGTATGCACAAGAAAGTGCTTCTTGTTTCAGAAACACATGTAGTGGTTCTATTTTCAAGAGAGTCTCTAAAGTAGCAGTAGGTGTGGTCGAGAACGCACCAGTCATCGCCATCAAGACCATCCTCTGAAGATGGTTTAACTTTGATTGGATTGCCATGACTTCTCCTTTCTGCCAACAAACAAGGCACCCGTATGCCAGTATTGTAATTTAAATCCAAACAATTGTAATGTAAATCCAATGTACTTGAGTTTGAGTCCCTAAGATTTGCCGAAAGCCCGTCTACATTGGCCGAAGGCCATGTAAGCTTTCTTGATCCTGAAATAGATGTCAGCTGTCCAATTACGTTTTGAGTCAAGAATTACCCCAACGTACTTAACATGATCTGCGATAATAATTTCAGCGTCAAAAAAACTGCTATGGACGAGCTCCGGTTGTAATCCTTTGTTGCGTGAAAAGCACCATTGATGTTTATTTGGATTAACTGATAGTCCAACATGAAGACACCATTGCTCAACATCACATGCATCAAATAAAAAAAATGGGTTAATGCAAATACCGGTGATCACCATATGATAATCATCGGTGAAACCATACGCCGGAAACCCAAGTTCATTGAGTTTCCTCATCAAGCCATCGGCAACAAGGTTCCATAGAAGTGGTGACAACACACCACTTTGAGGACATCCGCAGACACTCAGTTTCCTTCTCTCTACTTGTCTTAACGATGAGCACAGATATCGGTTGCTAAGCATTGCGTGTATCCAGTTCATGATATTTGAAGGTACTCTATGACCTCGTGCTGCTTCCAAAAATTCGAAAGACACGTTGTCAAAAACGCCTTCAATATCGAGAAAAACTCCTAAACTTGATTGCTTTTGTGAAAAAGCTTTTTCAATGTTGTAAAAAAGCAAAACTTTCAATCGCCCATTTAATCCATTCGGTTGTCACAATTCTACGAGCAAATGCCCAAGAATCAGAACTACCTGAAAATAACTCAGGGACAGTAGTCAGTGATGGCTCCGTACAGCTTGGAAAGTGTGTATCAAAAAGACAGTTGAGTACTGCATCTTCGTCAGACGAGTATTCACCATGAGCAGTTCTAATCGAACTGACATGAAAGTCTTTCAATTTCGAAAGTAACTTATTTAATCTAGGGCAGCTCTTCTACATAACTTTTTGAGTCGAACAAGTTCAGTATTCCACCAAGGTGTTGCTCTAGAAGCACGCATAACTCGAAGCGGACAAGCCTCATGGTATGCTGCTACTATGAGTTAGCTTGCTTTATCCACGACCTCATCCAAGTTACTTGGAGATTCAATCGTCGGAAGATACCCAGGAAACCTAGTCCTCAAGCCCTCTTCGTAGATGTCCCAGTTCGTAGATTTGGGATTACGATATGTGACGATATCCTGCGACACGTTTAAATGTTCAAAGATCAGATAACAACGGTTTGAGCTCGTTTGGTACAAGCCAGTTAGCCAACTCATGCGTAGTACCGTCAGAGTAGAGAGTTACCTATAACACCTATTCTCTGCCAGCCTCTTCCTGCATTAAATATATACAGATTTGTACTACTTGAGTGTTCCATTCGGTGCCTCTCAAATTGATATCTGAGCTGCCCCAAATTATGTGGTGGGCATTTGCATCACTGCCGATTATGAGAGAAAACCCATTTCTGCCACAGTATGATACAACCCTTTTGAAATCATCAGAAGGTGATGGTTCATTATGCGGCAAATATGCCGAACAATAGACGTATTTCTTGTTTATGTTGTCAACAATCATATTTACCGTGACAGCACAAATATCGTGAGTTGTGAGGTCGGATACAAGACATGCGTCAATAACACTATTCGCAAGTATACATGCACGAGGTATTTCACGTGAATTTGATATGCCATTTTTGTTGAAAGCTACGAAGACGGGGTTAAGTAGCTTTCCAACATAGAAGTTTCTTTTATGGAAATACGGTTCTTGAACCAAAGCTATGGAAGCTTTTCCTCCCCGAACAGCTGTACGTTTATACTAAAGGTTAATTTGTGCTACTCTTACCATAGTCTGCATTATCAGCACATGTTGCACAGTCCTCCGCACGGAGCAACACCTTAACTTGAGGACTCCTGTTTTCAGTCGCCTTTTACGATATTGGAACAGGAACCCAGTGGGTCAATTCGTGGTTGAGATACTTCAACCCACCAGATGCCACACGGCCTCTAGGCTGGTTTTATCCGGAGAAAGATAATAGACTGTTATCAACCTCCTAGTGGACCACAACTGGTAAAAGCTCCGTTCGCCATTGAGAATATTTTAAACCCCCCCAATAATTTTAACCATAGCACGGGTCGCATGACACTATGGAATTGGGGTTCCCTGTTTGGTGAGTTCTTACCACCGGAACAGGAAGTCCGTAGTGTAATTCTTAGCCGGTTGAAACAATCCGACCGACAATACACGGCTTATCTAGGCTGTTCGGAGAAAGAAGCTGACATTGAAGGACAGCTTCCATATTCAGTGCTAACTGGCAATAGCTGGAAACACCACATATCAAAGTTTATTCGCTGAAAGTAAACTAAATTTTCCGAATTTTCATCAGCTGGAAGTTCCGGCAATCCAAAATGATGAAACCTCAGAAATTAAAATTTAATCTATTTCACGGATTCTCTATGCTGAAAATTAAGCATTTGAATTACGAATGGGCGCATCTACAGAATTTTCAGTAAGTCGAGACATATTTTTGACAACAAAAAAATGTTTAAATGTAGCTCATAGATGGAACTTTCTCAAAAAATGCTCCAGACAATTCCAGACTTTTTCAAAAAATATTACAGATTTTCTGGGAAAACGCTTGGCCTCACTGCTCGGAATAGTGGTGGGGTATTTCGGTCGGTTTTAATTAAATTGAAATTTCTTTTCTACCACGGACGTCAACAGTAAGGTAGCTACTGTACAAAACATGCACAGTCCTTCCCGTCATGTACCGGAAGCAAGACCTACGGTTTGGATCCACGCATCCGAACCGCGGGTCCGGATCCAGACACTTGTCTGGATCTATGCACCAATCCTGGGCCTGGTTCAGGTCCTGACCCGGTAAGGAGAAAAGGGATGGGCTAGATCCACGGACTGGATCCAGGTGCTGGTCCGGATCTGGGAACTGGTTCGGATCCGGGAGGTCCGGGTTTGGGAACTGGTCCGGATCCGAGAACTGGTCCGGATCGGGAGCTGTGTCGGATCCGGAAACTGCCTATAAATATTATTTCACTACTAACACTATCATAGAAATCGATCAAATTATCCTATATACGAACTCTTGCTTAATTTTCATTATTTTGCCATGAAGATTTGTGGAAATATTGTTCAAATGTAGCATTATTCGATGGAGATTGGATGAATATATTAACACTTCCTGTGTCGTCTCTCTCTTTATCTACCAACCCCCCCCCCCCTTCTCGAGGTGGGCCTAGTATAGTTGGTTGGTATGTTGATTGTTATGTAGGCAGCTCACCTGGATACAGTTCCCAACAGCCGCATATAAGGTTCGAAATTTTTCCAACCCTGGTTAAAACTTCCATAAGCTTAATGTTAAAACATCTATAATCAAAACAAAAAAACTTAAATAATAGCATGTTTATTTCCATGTTACAACTCTTGCGAGGTGAATATGTTTCTAAACTTACTTTCTTACGAGTGTGATTTTTTTATCAAGAATCGCAATATTTATTCATAGCCTTAATTTCCGGGCAGCTATCATTCAGCGGCCATTTTATATAACAAAGCACAATCCACAGAGTGTGTAGGGTAACGAACCTATCCTGATTCTATTATGCAGGAAAACACAAAACGATCCATTTTGTACACGCGAATTAAGAGTCTAGATGCACAACTTACCATCACAGTCAATATTTGCGATCAACACAACAAGTTCAGCAACTCATGCGTTCGAGTCGGTAAAATGGAAACCGAATTGGAGTGAAAATATGCTCAACTTCCTTTAGCCAACTGACCGACATCCGAGTGGTAACATGTGACGAGTTTTGCTGCAGTTGCCCTGGATAGCACCGTACAGCTCGCCCCGATACGAGTGCCGTAAACCAAACCAATGAATGAATGCATGGTTTCAGCTGTGCGCTCCTCACCTGCATCATTCCCGGAAAGGTGTTTGCGGCTAGTGGATGCTTTTATGATTCAGATAAACTCTTCGGGCACCTCTTCATTGCAGTCAGTGGATAAATTTGCCACACGAAAACTTCATGCTGGTTGTCGCAGTGGCAGTGCAGTTTATTTTGGTGTTTTCGGTGTTTGGTTCAGTGAACCACTTGGATACTAGTACAGATAGCGAGCCTCGATAATATTTCTTTTATTTTTCTTGGTTTTTGTGTTTTTGAGGCAGAATTTAGGAGAGTACTGTTCTTTTTGTTCTTTTAACAAACTTAATACAAATCACGGAAAGAAGGCTTTTATTGAAGTGATGTAAATTTTTCGGTTCATTTATTCGACGCGGCTTCTATTTTATCGGTTTTTTGTAGGAGACTAACCACTACATAGTGCTTCAAAACGTCGTTTCCGTGCTCTAAATTAATAGCGCCCCCCCTCATATTGTGACAAATGCCAAATTTCACATCATTTGGACAATTTTAGACTCCCGCCCACTTCGCTTGAAATTTTTGAAATTGGAATTATGAGGAAATATGGAGGAAAAATATATTAAATGCTATAACTTTTGAAGTAGCAATCAGAAAATTACAATTTATACCTTTTTTAAAGTAAATAAGCTTAGTATTTGAAGGAAGACATTCCTGTTTCTAGACAAATAGGGGAAAGTAGGATACTGGGTCATTTTGGCCCCAAAATCCCCTTTTTTAATTTTCCTTCTCCGTTGTGCAAACCATACAGATTTTGCAGTTTTTATAATGTGAAAAAATCTCAGAAATCGAACGGAAACTTTTAGACCTTTGTCCGAATACGAGAAGTTGGGATTATAGGACCTTTTGTCATTTATATTAAATTTTATCATTTTCTCGTGCATATATCTCTATTATTCTTCATTCAATTTTCATAAATTGTACCTTGTTCAACGTGGAAAATCCTTAGGAACAAAATAAAAATAGTTTCGTTTTCGGTAAAATTCAGAAACATCAAATTATCTGATATATAGTCTCGATTTCACATTTTCATCATAAAATTGCACATATTAACTCCATTTAACAACAACATTCTTATTAGATTTACTACTTTTAGTATAAAATACGCTTGAGGATCGCATGAGAAAAGTTTCCATCCTGGAAAAATAGGAGTATTAGGACATTTAACGAAAAAAATGTGATTTGTAGAGTTAATGTCCAAAAATTTGGTGTTTCTGAATTTTAACGCCACCTAATTCATTTTTGTTGTATTCATAAGAATTTTCCGCGTTCAACAAGCTACATTTCATAAAATTTGATTAAAGAATAATAAGATATATGCACGAAAAAATTATAAAATTTAATATTAATGACAAAAGGCCCTATAACCCCAACTTCTCGTATTCGGACAAAGGTCAAAAAGGTTCCGTTCGATTTCTGAGATTTGTTCACATTAGAAAACTCCAAAATATGTATGATTTGCATCACAAAGCAGAAAAATTATGAAACATAGGGGATTTTGGGGCCAAAATGACCCAGTACCCCACTTTCCCCTATTTTTCTAGGAAGAGGAATATCTCCCTTCAAAGACTTAGGTCATTTCCTTTAAAAATATGTATAAATTATAATCTTCTGATTGCTACTTCAAAAATTATAGCATTTAGTATATTTTTCCTCTATATTTTCCCATAGTACCAATTTCAAAAATTTCAAGCGAAGTGGACGGGAATCTAAAATTGTCCAAATGATCTGAAATTTGGCATCTAAGCTTGCTTTGACATTTGTCACAATATGGGAGGGGGGGCCTTTGAGAATTCAAAAGTTTTTTTTTGCAATGCCCTAGTGCTGACAGCTATGCGGCGGTACGGTTTTTTGGTTTAGGTGTTTGTTTTGGTCGTGAGGAAGGCGGCCATCGAGTTTTAGATAGAAAGTTTCGAGCCACGGTGAATGATCGACGTCGTGTTTTTTTGCCCCTTTTGGACGTTTTTTCACTGGATTAATCCAGCCAGTTCTAGTGTGCGGAAGAATATTGCCGGCCTGTGGTTCGAGAACTAGTGTTTTGGTGTCGGGTCGCCGGAAAAAGGAAGCTAAGCGCCAAGGAGTCACTCGCTTCCCCAGCTAAGTTCAAAAGATCCAGAAAACGCCTCTCCGCTCTCACTGTGAAGGATCAGCCGAATGAGCCTAGCTCTCCTTCACAGCTAAACGTCAAGGAGAGCGAAGCAGGGCGCCAAAGGCGCCCCCTGGGAAGTACACTGCGGGGAGCGAGTAGATCCGGCGATAATTCACCATCGTCGCTAGGGAGGTTCCAACAAAGGAGCAAAGCTCACCTCCCTAGCTAACAGTCAAGGACCGCTGCCGGAGCAGCCAACGAAAGCCAGGAGGAGAACACGGACGTTGGAGTCCCGGCCGGTTGGACGAAACCGTCGCCTTCCCGCCAGCAGCAGCAGTTCGCCGAGCAGCGCACAGTGCAGCAAGAGGAAGAGGAGAGCAAAAGTCGGTAAATTTATTAAATTATTTTGTTTACCTTTTTTGTGTTACAAAAATCCGAAAGTCTCGGTAGAAGCACCTAGGCCGCCCTGAAAAGAATGGTCCGCCGGGCAAATTTATATATGAATCCGAGTAGTGGGGAAACCCCCACTTACAATTGCACGAAAGTTATCGTAAATATCGACATTATTTTTCGTAAATGAAACGAATTTTTTCGTTTATTTTAATGAACGGTTGTGTATATTACGAACGATTTCGTTGATCACACGAATTCATTTCGTGTGAGAGATGTTTTCGCATTTTATAGCATATTATTTTGACATTACTCCGGCAGAACATCGAACGAGCGTGGTTTCTTTGTGAATTATCCCGGAAGAGAGAAAAACTCAAACTTATTCATGCAAAACCAACGAACAGTTCGCGGTGGCTCAACTGGATCAACTAGAAGCGAAAGAGGTTCAGGAAATCTTCCTGAAAACCAGAGGACACGGATACGGTTACTAAATAGTCAGACCGAGACCATCGTGATGATCAACAATTATCGGACGTATATCAATAACGACACCATATTCTACCTCCATTGAACTTCTTTTGACGTTGACGCTTTGACGAATGGTGCTCGTGAATATTATAAAGTCTTTCGTATATATCAGTGAATATTATAAAGTCTTTCGTATATATCAACGAACTATTCGTTTACCTAATGAAGGCGATTCGTAATAAGCTAGCGAAAGTCGTTTCGTGGTTTTTACAAAAAACTCGTATTAAAAAATAAAAGTGTTTCAGAATAACTACGAATAGTTCACGTTTGCTAAATGTGTTGCAGACAAGGATTTCTTCGGAATTTCAGTAACGGGTATTTACACACATTTCGAATCAAGCCCTAAACGTCTTTTATCTGTGGTTAGTCTGTTTCTCGGAAGTTGTAACCAAGGCGTCGAAGTGGTACAGTGCACCACAAATTATGTCATGCCAGCTTTCTAAGCTAATCCAGAACTTTCGAAAGGTGATGAAGCCAAAACATTCAGTGCTATTTTTAGTGCAGTTAGAAATACACTCAGGTTTTTTACGCGGGGGATATAGGCCGCGTAAATGAAAACGGCGTAAATTTCAAAATCCGCGTAAATGAAGACCGCGTAAATTTAAGAATCCGCGTTGATGGAAACCTCGTTAATGAATACCGCGTAAATTAAAAACTCCGCGTAAATGAAAACCGCGTCAATTTCAAAAACCGCGTAAATGAAAACTGCGCAAATTCAAAAATCCGCGTAAAAAACCTGAGTGTATATGCATTAGGAAAGATTTACCAAGTATCGGGCTACTAACCATAAAAATACTACCTTGCAGGACCGGCTATGCGGCCAGGGGCTGACCAAGTTCAACGGATGCATCCGTTTTTTGTGATTAGTTATGCTGCATGAAAAAACATGCATTCGCATTAATCTCGTTCAGCTTTAGCCTGACTTGGCAAGTTACCACTGTAGTAAGAATGCCCAAAGGCACGTTATTAAGCAAGAAATTAACCCCACAAATTGCGCGGGATTTCACACTATCGAAAAATAAGCCAAAACCAAGAAGATTAAAAAATTGCATGCGATGCTATGCTAACGGCCAGATACTTGCAAAAAGCATCTGGTGAGCTTAGTAAGCAGCTTATGTTGAAGTTTATTGCACGTATCAAGCCCAAAGATCAATTTTTCATTCGTGAGGAACACAAACAGGAAAACTTCTTCCCATTTTATTTTTAAACTACAATCAATACATAACATTTTCTGCTACCAACATTTTATTGTAATCTAAATTTAGATTCTGAGATACTTCCGATTGAATGCGAACCAATGCTAAATCGACATTGCTCTATACAAGGGGGCGGGCATAGCGTAGTTGGTAAATCGATTGCCTTGTACGCAGCTCACCAGAGGTTCAAGTCCCAACCCCGCACATAGGGTTAGAGATTTTTCTTAAGAGATTTTTCTCACCCGAAGAGGCGAATGACCTTAAGGTTAAAACCTCTATAATCAAAATAAAAAAGTGCTTTATACGATCTGCCCCATACATAACTTGTCAATGTTACATATTCGTTTTCGTTAAATCAAATAACTCTCGCCTAAGTTATTCCTCTACTGAAAGTTCCTGTTCTCTTCCCTCATGCGTTTAATATTTACGAACTGGTGCTTAATTTTCCGATGGCAGCACATCCTCGGTGTTCTATTTAAATTTTCACTCAACAAATCTTCAATTTGCAGCCCCCCAAAGCCATACTGACTTCTTTCATATGTATATGATCCAGCATTATGTGTTAAATGTACTTTCCATCAGCGCTTCTACCCATTGAGAAGATTACTTTGCACGCATACGCAAATGAAAACCGACTATTTGCTGTACACTGAGTAGGCGCTGGGCGAATGAAAAGTGTCTGTCTGTCACCCCACGCTCGCATAAGCCCGATCGTTGTGTGTATGTATCGCTGCCTTTGTTTTTTGAGTACACCCGATGTTCCCGCGCGCCTGCTGCACAATGGAAGCAGCATGATGTTGTAATAAACGACCAATATGTAATGGGAAAATATTACGGCAAAAATTAAAGAGCCAGCGTGAATGGCTTTTGTTCAGAATTTTGCTGATTTTCCGATTGTCTTTTTTTACTTTTTGAGTCTAGTGGTTTTCTGAGGACTTGAGTACTAAATAAATGTGCAAAATAAATGAAAACGCGGGAAAAAATACAGGTATGCTTCATTAATGATGTACATTTTCAAACCACATTCATGACATAATAATTTTCAATTTTCAACTAATGTGCTGCACAAAGCAATTGCGGTGTTGAATTTATTCTTGTTCTGCGCAGCATTAAAAATTATTGAGACATGTTCCGTACTAATATGCAATAGTCTGACATGCTAAGGTAATATACCTATTTTTGCATAATTTACTGTGGAGTCGTATGCTCGACTAAAAAACTAGCAATAATCATACTACGGGTTTATCTCCCTACATTGTCTACAAGCATGTGCGCCATGATCGGCGCAGTATGCTGCAACTATGATGGACCAACTAACCGTTTATGGTGGGCACTAAATTGGCATGTGAAGCGAAGTTTCGCGCAAATCATTGCTTTGATAGGTCCAACTAGTTACAAAGAGAATTAATTAGTCTAGCTGCCGATCAACGACGTAAGAAAAATTTGTGATTGTTTCCCGAATGTAGAACACGAAAAACTGATTTTGCTAGTTGATATCTGCTAAAACCGTTGAGCTAGTAAATGTCCTTCGCTTAACAGAGCTGTACATGTTTAAATTAAATGTTGTCAAATTAATTTTATGTATTCATTCATTTCATTGTACGTTCTGTATAATATTTAAGAAACAGTGGGGGGTCTAGTGCTAGTCAAATTACAACCCATTACAGATATTGCTTTTGTAGTATTTCTACAACTTTTATTGGAATTAGTGGGTATTTATAGAATATCCTCAATGATAATGATGAGTGGAGCGCAGGCTAATGAACATGTGAGTTAAAGTCTGATAAACGTAATGAGTGGAGGAATAATATCAAATACTATAATCCCACACCAAAAAATACGAATTTTATCGTAGACGTAATTGCAAGCGTGACACAATTTAATAAACCGTGTTCCGATTGTGAAACATATACTTTACATGCGCAATGACATGAAACTACACTTACTGCCGTTCAGAAAAAACGCTAAATGTGGAGTAAAATTAAATGATTTATGAAATTCAATGTTATGTAAAATTAGAAGAAGGAAACGTAAAACTAAGACATTTTGGATGCTCTTATATGTCAGGGTCAGGGGACGTAAATTTACACGATTTTTTCTAGGTGTGTGAGCACGTTAACATCACACAGAAAACAAATTAATTAATTCAATTTGTCCATCACAATTTTTTTAAATGTTGCCTCTTCAGAATCTGGGAAAATGATGGGCTAAATATTTTTTATCTAATAATCAAAATAAAAAATTCGGACACGTTTCATAAAACAGCGATTTTCATATAATTTGGCTTTTCGACATTGAACACTATTATCACAACAAATGTTTTCAATGTGTGTAATAAATAAAACTGTCATTTTGAAATGCCACCAGCAAGCAGTAACTTGCCATTAGGCAGCGCTACGGTCGGCCAGCAAACGTTATATGGACGTTGCGTGTAAACTTGAATACAATGGTGATTCATGCATGCGAACCTGTATGCGATGTTGATTTTCAATGTATTTTCATTTAAATGTTTACGCAGTTTTTTCAGGAAATTTTGTTCTAGCTTATATGTCTGATGTCTGTTCTATTATGGTAGTTTCGGAAATTCATTCATTGTTGTATTATACATTATTTGAGAGCGCGTTTTTCTCCTATCGTAAAAAATCGTCCGTAAGACATTTCTGACTTTTTTGCTTTGACGTTTCTCGAGTGGATTCGACGTCTGAATGAAATCGTCGGTCTAACATCAAATAAATGTGCTAAATGAAAGACACTCGTCAGACGGGGTAATTGTTCGCTGAAGAAAGGACCCACCTGTGAAATGTCAAACAAACGTCTCATGGAAAGACAGTTTGATTGTTGAATCGATTCCATTTGAACGCAACAATCGATAGAGTCAAAATCGGTTGTTGCATTCGAAATTAATTTGGATAACGAAACAATCTGAATTCGAATCAACGCCTGACAAATTATGTGGTGATTCGTTGTATACGGTTTGCTGAAGATTCCTTTAGGGGATGGTGGTATACAGACCGTATTTCCGCACCTATAGGTCTGATTCGTATGACCTTCACAGCAGTCTTTGAGGGCCTTCCATTTAATACTAAGTTTGTGAAAATCGAACAAACCTTTTCCGAGAAACAGAAAAGCCTTAATTCTGACATATTTCCAGAACCAGGGACCCAGGGAATTGTCCATCTGTCATCAAGAAGTCTTTAGCAAATCTAAATGTAGACCTTGCAAACGAAGGTATCATCAGCACTTACCGCAAGGAAAGCCGGAAATCATTCATCGATGTCACTTTCTGCAGCCTTGGACTGACAGAAAATATGAACTGGAGAGTGTGCGAGGAAATACCACCAGCGGCTATCGAGCGATCTGTTACAGCATTGGTAACAGGGCATAGTTTGAATCACGTGGGAGACAGATAAACGATTGAAGAGTGAACACGGGAATCTTTCCCAAGGACGTGTTCGTCGAAGGACTTAATCTTCTTCAACCTAAGTGCGAACGAGTTTACAACAGTACTAACAAGGGCGATCATGACGAAGAATTGGAATACGAGAAACGATCGCTTGTTCCAATGCGATTGCCAATGTACATTTATGCTGCGTCCGAATTTGGAGAAGACGTGATAAGATTGGTAATGACAACGAAAGAGGGGAACAAGTTGCAAGAACCGTTCTCAATAAAGCAAGAGTGCCTGCATTGAGGAGCTTTGCCAGAAAGCCAACACGAATCCTTGGGGAGACGCCTACTGAGTTGCCATGGCGAAGATAAAAGGCCGAGCTGTACCACCTGAAAGGTGCCCGAAAAAATGAAGGTTATTCTCGAAAGGCTTTTACTATAGCATGAACCCACGATTTGGCCGCTTACCCTGTAAGGAGGAGGATGATTATGAAGAAGAAGCCCGAATAACTAACGCAGAGCTGTTTGAGATGGCGAAAGTCCTGAATGTGAAGAAGGCCCCAAAACCAAACCTAGTGCGGGAAACAGCGATACAGGGAAGTTAAAGAATACATCGATTAAAGTAGCTTCCCTGATAACTGGAAGCGACAGATGCTAGTGTTGCTGCCGAAGACGAAAAAATCTCCTGTAGATCCTTCAGCGTGTGTGGGATTCGGTCGGAAAATTTTTCAAGAGAGTAATCCTGCGCAGGCTTCCCAAGTTAATGAAAAATGAAAACGTCCTGTTCAATCTGCATTTCGATTTCCAAAAAGCCAGGTCTTCAGTGAATGTCATCCAACCGGTTGTAACGAGCGCATCAACATCAATCCTCTGGAATAGTAGTCCGGCCTGGTTCCCAGCAGTAAAGACGGGAAGAAACAAGTCATTCTGTTAGTTGAGCATGAGGGTGGCTAGCGCCTACAGGTCCATATCGTTGAAAGCGGTCTGTGCTATAGGAGCAGAGACACCAGAGAAGTCCGACGAAGAACGCGGATTGACACCATGTCAATGTCTGAACATGGCTGCTACAGGACGGAGTGCATAGACGTTGAAGAGATACCGAAGCACATGGTTTTTTATTGCCCACGGCTCGATTCAATGCGAATCGTGTTTGCTATCAACAGGATAGATACCAGCCCAGATAACACTGACTGACTGACTAAAATGACTCACAGTAGTTCACTGTCGGGACTCTCCGAATAGATGTTAAAAGCTAAATGGCTCTAATGTATGCAGAGAGTATAAGAGGAAATTTGGGAGCTAAATAGCTCAAAGGACGAGCATTTTTTGGATCATGCGATACTTCAAGTTCCGACGGAGTAATACTTTGATGCAGTCCCTTAGGAAAACAACAGGAAGAAAAGCAAGAAGTACCACAATAGATCTAAATACTGGTCGCAGTGGTTCGTCTCAAAAAAGAAGTGTTTCTAGTGGTTAAGCACGAAAGTGAGTCCCACACAGTGCCACTACTCTAGATGCTAGGTTGAAGCATTTTAAACCTTACTATAAAGCACACAGACAAACTAAGTCGAATGGTATCTGACACTCAGTACTCTTGGTCTCCGTTGAAAAATCGAGTTTCATAGTGATTGCATAGCATTTCTTTCATGTGCAGGACAGTGATGATGAAATGCCTAAAAGAAGGCTACAGATGCAAGATCCAGAAGCTTGTGCTGCTGTCCAAACCAGGGAAACCGACAGAAGATCCAGTATTATACAGGCAAAAATGCGAGCTGGATAATTTCCGGAAACTCTTGAAAGGGTTATTCTCAACATGGTAACCAAATGCACGAAGCGTGAGTCTATTAGACATGCTGTGCGCATTCTGGAAAGGGAGATCGACGGTGGAATCAATCCGGATAGTCATAGAGAGAAAGCAAAGAAGACGAAGAGGAAATTGGTACTGCGCCGCTCTAACAATACACTTCAAGAACGCTTTTAACAGCGCCAGCTGGAAGGCTATAGTCCCATCACTGCACAAAATGTGAATCTCCCAATACAGACAATGCTTGTGCAATATTATGAAACGTTATTTTTTGGAAACGATTGCTGACTTATAACACAAGTTTAGGGCAGATTTCGATGAGAATCACGGTGCGAGTGCCACGAATCTCTATATATGGGCCAACGCTTTGGAACAGCGGCTCGAAACCTTTTTCCTACCACGGACCCCTTGGAAATTACCCTGGGTTGCTGCGGACCCTCACGGATAAACATCAATTTTGTATGCTATCAATATGTTTTTTTCTTCAGTTTGTTAAGAAACTAGACTTGAAATTTCAATATGCGCATGGAAAATACATTTTTCTTCATTGATCCCCAGAAACGACATCACGGCCCTCGGGTTGTGAATCACTGCTTTGGAACATCATCTATAATGACGTCCTAACGTTATCTATAATAGGCGAGATAATTGGATTCGCAGATGCCGTCGTTGTAATGTTAACGGGAGATTTACAGGCATTTACGGCTTTCTCAGTCGGTGGGAGGTTGGCAATAAACAACTCCGACAAAAACGACAAGACTAGATTTTCCCTTGAAAAGGTCACCAAAACGGCCAAAACGTCGGACAATCTACAATTAAATCGTTGGCCTAGATTATTCAGACTGAGAAAGCCGTTAATACCTGTGAATATTCCGTAAGCAGTCGACAAACATCCAATCGTTAACGGGAGAGTTGCCGAAAGAAGTGGAAATGCTGGCAATACGGGTCACACACCAAATGGAAAGCTGGATGAACGAAATTAAATGTGAACGAACTGAAACGATTTTCGTTGTGTGACAATTGTATCATTACAGGGTAGCAGCATATTGATGATTTCTACCGCGCACAAATGTCACAAAAATTTCAATCGCGGTAAAAGTGACTATTCTTTCCGCGAAGGTTCACAAGTCGTTCGAGTATCGGCTCAAATTCCGAGAGCTATCGCTGCTATTGGCGCTAATATAGAAAATAACAAAGGAACATTGACTCAGCGATTTTACGGCACGAAAGATCATAAAAGAAGTTGAAGGCATGGAAAAAACGCACAAAATAACTAACCGCATCCAGAGACTACGAGTCGAGCACCGTAAGAAGATTTTGAACTTCCTCGAGCAAAAAAATCCGCTGATCCTGTTCACAGATGACATGTTTATCGTCGATCCCGTGTCCAATTCCAGAACCAATCGGTATGTAAGCTGTACCTGACAAAGCATCTCTTTAGGTTGGTTAAGAAATGTTAAGAAATGGACCCGGTATTCATTCAAGAAAACGACAACGTATAAATGAAGGTATACATCGATATTGTAAGTATAGGACACCCTGCCTCATCTCAGAGGTGGTTAAAAGAAAATCTGCCGATCTGGGTGAAGGATATGTGGCTATCATCCAACCCCTCTCTTAATCCATTTGATAATTCAGTATGGTACGTCAGGAAGGTCAAGGTTTATTCTAAACGATACACAAGTACAGCAAGCATTACGAAAATATTGATCCATACTTGGAGAGATATGGACCCGGACTACATTATTAGAAGCTGTCGTGCGTTCTGGAAGCAATTGCGGTAAAGACGAACAAAAAACCATCAAACTTAGGATTAACCGCTGGAGCGGACGGAAGAGGTAGGTCAATGGTTGATAGTGTGACTGCGCTGCACAGTGGCACGACGTGTGGCAAAATCCCAAAAATCAATCGTTTTGAATTTTTTTGAAAATATTTATTTTATTTTTATCTAAGTTTCAATGAACTTTTTAACATGTCGTTGATTCAAGTGAGGTTGAGAGTTTTTGTTCTATTCATACAATTTTTTCTTACTTTTGAACATCAAATGGCCATATCTCACGCGACCGATTGGAGTAACTTTAAGTTTATTGTAAAGAAGAATAATTTTGGTAAGCTAAAGATTTGAGCCTTTTTTTAACACGCCTTACAATATACCGGCCTCATCTTGCGCATTTTTGCGCAATAGATGCGTAGATTTTCAAAAGCATTATAATCATGCTTTTGAAAATACCATTATGGAAACTCCGTGTACCTAAACAACTTAATATTGTTGGAAATATAGTGATTTCTACAAGTTTTAGAAATCATTTCTGCTATCTGAGTTGATTGGTTACTATTATTGGTGTGTATATTAACCCTTTAACGACCACCGCTTTCAAATGAGTCTTCTTAAAATAATAGAAAAAACGAATTGTGGGATTTTAAAACTGACAGCTGGAATCAGCGACCCAAAATTAATCAAAAAACCGATTGTTATCCAAATAAACCAATTTTATAGTTCTATCACAACTTTGTATGGAGTGATGCCATTGTGCGTCGGAGTGCTCGAGGGCTTCCGTAGTACCGTATACCGGGCATCCCGGTGATGGCAACGCAGTGTGGATTTGTTCAATCGATACCACGTTATCTGACGCAGCAGAAGATTCTGATTCGTCAGGTAGTTCGAGGTTGATCGTCTAGGAAAATTTCCCTATTTACAGGGGAGGTCGGGGCTAGTTGGCGGTGTTTTCAGTTTTCATTTTTTACCGCTTTGATTTTGGAGGATCTTGCAAAATAGAACACGTTACATGAAAGGGCAACTGTTAGCAACATCTCTGAATTTTATGAAAATGATTGATACGTTGTCTTCATTTCTAGAAACAAACATATGTGAAGCGGAAAAGCCGCCAACTTACCCCAGCCTCGGGGTAAGTTAGCGGTATGTATGGGGTAAGTTGGCGGAATGCCAGAAAATAAGCAATCAAATGGAAATCTGATTACATCAGTGGTCCTTATGAAATGTGGCGTTTGTCTTTTCAATAAAACTGTATATTAGGCGACATGTTTTATTATATGTCAGTCTCAATACTCCTTTTGACTTCGAGACGTACTTTATATTCAAAAGCAAATAATTGTCCCCTGCATTGACGAGAGACACAAGAAAAAGTTTCTCTTACTTTGGAGTGAATTCCAGAAATGAAAATTTTTGAGGACTATTTTTGCACTGTAAATAGTACCGCCAACTTGCCCCGTGTGTGTCACCGCCAACTTGTTCAGTGTGTGCCACGGCCAAATTATTTTATGAAAAAGGATTAAAAAATTACTTTTATGTATAGATAGGTGTAATATCTATACGGATACTGAAAGCTCTTTTCACGCACTATCGAAAAATTTAATTATTCGAGGAATAGATTGAAAACCACCTAAAATAACACAAAATGTTACAACTTATGAAAATTTACAAAGTATGCTCAAAAACACAATATCGCCCACAGCTTCTACTAAACAAAATGTATTGCAACAAAAACACATTGGATAATGCGTTTCACATTACTGGTTAACAACGAGAGACAGCGTGTTATGTCTATTATAAACGGAGAAAAGGGGATTACGCCAACTTACCCCAACCGCCAACTAGCCCCTAGTATGTTATTTTATACTCGAAGAAATCACAAAGTTTATGAATTTTCCATCCTCGAGTTTAACAAGTGCCTGTAAATAACTGTTATACGCAGTATCTGTTACAACCTGCAACATAATTAAAACTACGTTGTTGCTTAGTGTAGTCGGAAAATGCGTTACGCACACTACGCACAAATTTATTGTTTCCATCAATCTCAGTTATACATGTAGAATTATTATTGTTTTCATTTTTTTTTATAAACCGGGAGGTTCTGAAAATCTCGCATTCAACATGGTCTGTTTCTGTCTTCGCATTCGAAGTCGAAATCCGCTCGGTCTCCAGATCTCGATGTCGCTAAACTTCCGAAATAATCGTCCTTGAATCGCACCACTGTTGAACATCATTTTTAAATGATTGGCGATGAGTCGCGATCATTTTTCCACGATTGAATATTCCCACGTGTTGAGAGTGTCCCACGTTTGCCGCAACGTGTCCTACCTACGACAGCGACAAGGTCTCGGGACACCGGGGACTGGAAAAAACCAACAAAAACTCATCCCGGCAAAAATCGATAAACCACTTCCTGAGTCGAGGCAGCGGAAAACATTCGATTGCACGGTATTTTCACCGCTTTCCTGCGTTTGCTGTGGCATGGGCCGCAGAATGGGTTGACTAGCGGGCAAGGATGATGATGATTATGATGAGAATGGAGCTTATGCGATGGGATATCGGTTAGCATAGCTTTAGCCATACGCTGGAGGATGCGGCAGCCGAGCAGATTCGAAGGAAGCGTTCTATCAAAAATTGATTCTCCTATTATACCAATTTGTACCATCTCCCGTTGGAGAGACGTTTCGTATTTTGAGAAGCACACAAAATTTACGTATAAAACCATCAGTTTGAATATTTGAAGTGCTTATTTTTTAGCAACTCATAAACATAGCGGTTGAGTAGCGATTTTAAAAAGTTATATATTCTACTGCGATACAAAAGAAACAAATTTTAACACAAACTAATTTAACAGCCAACCCAATTTCCAGGCTTGACAAAAATACATCCAGTAACCTTAATCAGTGGAAGCTCTAAAGCGAGTTGGTAACGAGATTCGTAAACATGCAGATATTTTGCGACTAACGGTGATGGAAGAGCAACAGTGTAAAAAACGCCTGCAAGTAGAAACTATGGAAATTTGTTGCTCAATTTTTACATTATTTGCGTTCCAAAGCCTGTCGATTGTGAGCTGCCTGGAGGAAAATGGGGTTATGAGTCTAGTTTGATCCTAACAAGAAGGGTTTCGATAATTATTCAACTTTCCATCGACGGATGAATTAGTTTGTTTCCGTCCTAAGAAGATGTTTTAAATAGCAGAAGTGTTCTACGCATATAGAATATCAGCGTTTGAGTAATATGAAAACTCATGTCGAGCGCCCCTTCTTTCGCCCTACTATTTGAGCAAATGCGTTAAACAAAACTACCACACTTTGCTTCTAACCAATGGTTTCAAGCGGGTAGGATGACAAAAGCAATACGGTGAAAGTGGGCTCCAAACCCTATGTTTGATATTTGCTGGTGTTTCGAAGCCGAAGCAATTCACGGATACAAGCTCGTATCAGAAACAGCTAGGTGGCTGTTGGGAAGCGCTATTTTATTTCAATTAATTTTTGGAAATAAAACAAGGTCGGTACATGAAAATTCGAGCAGTGCGATGCATGTTAAATTGATTTTTTTTTCTTAACTCGCTGCGGTTAAAATTTGATTTGTAGACTTCCGTTTTGATCGTAGTTTACTCTATACAGGGTGTTTGGCTCATGGCTAAGAAACTCTCGAGGGATAATAGAAGATCATATCTAGGGGGAAAAACCGATCTACACTTACCCTTAAATCTCAACCATTACTCGTTACTCCGAAATGATTGGCGATGGACGATCGATTTTCAGGTTGCGATGAGTTGAAAAAGCTAAAGATGTTTTGCACTCTGTTATAGCCGATTTTCGATAATGCCAGGATGCAACTTCGCAAGATGTCGTCGAATTATCAGGAAATGCTTAACGCCACCCCGAGCAGTGTAGGAATACAAAATATCTCCAAAAATCCGACTCCGAAGCACCAAGTATGACTCTAGATCTTACCTTCGTCCGACTCAATTCTTAACTCCCTGCCTTTTGGCGGGTTACGAGATAATCGCCATAGAATTTTCAAAACACGATTGTTTGTTGTCACCAGGTTCTCATCCTCTTCACTACATTCCCATTAATCATACAAATATATTGTTTGCATTTTCAAATCACTATGTCGAATACATGCAACGTTAAAAGTTAAAAGTCTAAGGAAAACGCGAAAAAACTAATTTGTGTATGCCAGTGTAATTTAGTTAAAAAATGTTTGTTTTTTGAAATTTTTAGAGAAAATAACAATTTTTTTAATTTGCTAGCTTGTAGTACTTCTCTGTAGCTATGAAATTATGTTGTGAACGATGCGGAAATAAAAGTTATTAGCAATAATATCTTGACTCGTAAAATAGCCTTGTTTGGTATTTTTGAGGGTTAAATGAAAAATCCGTAGCTTTCGTGAGCCGGCAATATATTTTTCGGCTCTCTTATTGCAAAAAAATCTACAACAGCTTTTCAAGCAAAAAAAAATGTGCAGCAGAGGGTTAACTAGCTTTCGAAGTTTTCCAGTGTGGATGTTATACAAAACGAATGATTGTTTTTTCAAACATGAAGTTGTTCAACTGTTTAGCTTCATTGACGATGTTGATATTGTGGCACATAATCTTGAGACGATGATGGAGACTTAATCCGGCTGAAAGTTGAAGCAAAACAAATTGAATTAGCCATAGATGTGCCAAAGACGCGTGAGCAAGATGTTCGATTTCGATGGAAGAAACGATACGTCTCCTCGTTAGGAATGGTAGAAAATTCCTGCCATATGTCACGGAGAGAAGTTGGTTGGTTTTAAGTAAATCCGATCTATTTTCTCTCCAAAAATCTATTGAAGTGACTGGTTTGCTGGATGCACAAGAATTTGGCGGTAAATTTCGGCAATGTTCCCAGTGACTACGAAAGCACGCATTCGAAAAGTTAACCAGCAGGATATCTTGAATAATAGAGCCAGCGAATAAAACATTGTTCAGGGTAAGGTCTTTTCATTCGACGTAACTTTCTGTATGTGGCCCAAATTCAGGCAATCGCCAATAAATTTCTCATACTGTGTCCGAAATGTAGCATTCACGTCAAGCTTCTGTTTAAGAGCTAAGAATCGATTATCTCATAGATGAGGTATACTTCATTCGAAACCGAACAACATATCTACCCTACTCACAGCGAGCTACACTATTTATGAAATGACGTTCGCATTGATTCCCTGTGGTAGACAAGTAAGATCTCGAGGAACATTGGTCTCAATATTGTGTCATCAATCAAGTCAGGTGGAAACAATGATACTCTAGAGTGCCAAATTGTTGTGTCGAACGGAAACTCCAGAAACAATACAGACAGTTTCATGTCAACGCTTTCGTTTCACATCATGCACATACTGTACAACTATTCGCCAACCATATCAAGCGCACTTAATGCGTATTTTTCCTATCGCCTGTTCACTTCACTTTTGCAGTAAAATTTGTTTGGCTTCAAAGCTGTATTATAGCGCAACATGAGGCCCAACTATGTCGCCATTCACCTCTGATACGATGTACGGGGTACGAGCCACCTACCGCTATTAGCTCATACATTTTGATAGCGGTTGCAGTCTGACTCAGTTTCACTTCGAGCGAAAGCTGCATTCGTGAAGATCTATGGGTCGTATGCTGACAGTTAAAGGGAATAAAAGACGCGCTTTTGGAGCTGTTATTGTATCCATCATACAATATAAAGCTTTCGATACAGTTAATGCTCATTTTGGGCCGCTCAAAATTATTTTTTATCCTCCAGTTGAGCTTTCTGTTGTAGCTTCGGATTGATTACTACCCTCAGTTATTTTTTCGAGACTATTTCATTCTTTTCCTTTTGTTAGCCATCCGTTCAAAATTTTATTGAAAAAATATCGATTGAATATGGTTCAAAGCATTTTCTTACTATTAACGTGAATTTTAAGTTCGAACAGTGATGAAAAAAAAATGGTGCTGACTAATTTAATCAAATATTGTACAAAATATTTTTGAAAGAATATTGTCTGATCACTACATTGAGAACCTTTTCGAAAATTGTGGGAAGGGAATCTTGTAACTTATCTCTTAGCTGAGATCCCATAGTTGTCAACTAATATCAAGATAAAATAAAATAACTGCGCGAATTATTATGAGCTCTTTTCTGAAGAGATGTCCCTAAATATGGATCAGTGACATTTTTTTCAATGGGAAGCTAAGTTTGAATAGGCTATCTATTGAACACGAAGTTGCTCATCGAAAAAATGCGTAAATTTCAACATTTGCTAAAAAATGTATATTTTTGAGATTGCGTAGCCCTAATAAAAATATTATACACGAATTTTAACCCATATAGTCCCACGATTCCACATATGGTTTGGATGATACCCTGAACAGGTCGTTAGGCTCTTGAATCGTAAGATGTTTAATAGGGAGCGTTGAGACAGAAACTCGATTAAAAAGAAGAATAACATTTCGGAAAGTAGATGAAAAATGACGTTTAGAGTTTGTCTCTAGAAGGTCAGGATCGGTTTTTAAGAGCATTTGTTTTTGTTGTATTATAAATTGTATTATATTGTATTTCAAATAACTTTGTTGAAGACATGAATACTCCATAGTTTCAGAGCGAAATATAGTAGACTATGTGTAAAAGAAAACCTCTACATCAAGTTATTCTGATAATACTCAATTTGATAAATCTGAGTGCTTACCTGGCATAACCAGTAGTGATCATAACGGGCGTAGCGTAGTTGGTAAATCGATTGCCTTATACGCAGCGCACCTGGGTACGAGTCCCAACCCCGCACATAGGGTTAGAAATTTTTCATAAGATTTTTCTAACCCGAAGAGGCGAATGACCTTAAGGTTAAAACCTCTATAATCTAAAAAAAAAACAATAAATAAATCGTGCGCGGAAGTTATTGCTTAGAATCGGCATTATGTTTTATGTTACGAAAATAACTCAGTCTCCATTTCTGTTTTCATATTATTCTTGCTGTTTAATATTAATAAAAGCCCCTCTCGCTACGAAACCTTTATATTATCGTTGCAGCTGAGACCAAAAGAGACAAAACAGCACACAGCAGACAAGCTGAGACCAAAAGAGACAAAACAAGAGAAATAACGACCGTCGCCGGCTGGACCCCCCAGCCGGCGACGGTCGTTATTTCTCTTGTTTTGTGCTAATCCATGATGTCGGAGGTAGTGCGCTGTATAGCGCATCATTATACGAATACAGCGCACTACTTCCGACGTGATTCCAGTGTTTAGAGCCGAAGATAATGCGGGTGTCGCTGGTTGGATTTTCCGGTTTTCAGCTTCAACCAGAATACATATGCAATACCAACTATCTACAAGAAAAAATTAAGACGCACACAAATACCACTTGCATAAGATTCCGCATTTTATTCAAACGATCGCCGGGTAAAATCAGCACCGACATGATAGAAAAGGGGCCGTACACTAATTACGCTTTTAGGCTTTTTAGAGCTTTTCAACCTCCCCCTCCCCCAGATAAGAGTTCGTAAGATTTTGGTGAACTCCCCCTCCCCCTAAAAAGATCTTATCATGATTATTGTAATTAAAAAAATCGAATTGTTAATTCATAAAATTATAAGACAGCGAAAACGATATGTATAGAATTATTACAAGAAAACTCATGGCAAAATTTAACTGTAATCATCTGCATAATTTTAGCCAATCTCGCCCAGTAGAAAGAATAACTGTTGTCAGATATTCAGTAACTCCAATTTGGTCCACATGATCTGCTTTGCTATATTCCACATCCTTTGAATCTATTTTCTTGTGATGTAGAATTTAAAAGAGTTTATAACCTCTTCTGGCATGAATTTATTCTGAGTTCCAGCTATGACGCTTATCGTACGCATAGCTCCGAGTTAACCATCTTCGAATTTTCTTGAATTAAAATATAGTTCACACTCTGGAAATATTCGACATTCAAGATCTTTGACAATCGCATGTTAGAACATTTTCCAGATACCTTGCGGGTTTGAATCGAACGTTTGAAAGAACAATTCAAAGTCGGTCTAACAACACGAATGGTATCAACACTTCTTAACTTGTAAGACATATTGTGTCTCCAGTTCCAGAACAGAACAATGTAAAACCAAGAGCCAAAATATTACTCATATTGTTTGATATACAAGTATTATATGGTACAAACGAAAATAGTTCCCTTTTATTATGAAAAAGAATATTTTCCATATGGATTCAATTTTTTAAACTTGTTTTATGATATTACGTAAGAAAGGTCTAATCCACCCTCCCCCTCAGATAAGAATTTGTAAGATATTTTGAAACTCCCCCTCCCCCCATATCATGTTACGTAATTAGTGTATGGCCCCAAACACGAAAAATTTTTTTTGCGTGATAGAAAAGTGAACGTTACCGATTTTTTAAATATAACCCATGCTCCTCATAGTCAGCCATCTGGAGTTCAAGTTGCTTATTTAACCAATCGTATTAAAACGACAAATGATAAATTTTCCAAATTCTCGGCAGCTGGCTACCCAGAGCAATTATTACATGATAACGCTATTGGCACACTTACCAACAACTCTCTCCTTCCCGTGATACATGTGGAGATGCAGAGGATTCATCGGTCTCTAGCAGCGACATGCATTCGGTCGTGGCCGACGTCGGTATTGATCAGCATGCAGGGATCAGTATAAACTGCACAATGTGGTTCATCATGTTATTCCCAAACATGTTGTTCCAATGAACATTTTGCAATCTCAATTGGTTCTCGTCAATAACGGAGTAGCAACCACGGGCGTTCTCTTATGCTTATGCTTATGCTTATGCTTTATTACTCCATTTGGTAAATCTCTTCTGCGGTTTATGAAAAATAAAATTGACATTGCATTCAAGGTACGAGTCTCTAAAGCCCACAAAAATAGTTATATTGAAGAGAATTGGCTTTAAAAAATTTCCCAAATATTGTTTTATATTTCGATATTCATATAGCCTTCATATATTCCACAAAATTGTTTAAAATAACATTATCAACAACTTTGCTGAAGACACCAAATGTTTCATTACTATTATTTTTGGTATAGTATCTCTTTTTTATATTTTTGACAAGTTAGTTCTCCATAATTACTTCCAGGTGAATTGGTCACTAAAACTTTTATGTCAAATCAAGCGTTGAAAAAGTTTGCGAACATTTATCCTACTTTAAAACTTCACATTCTTTGACTTCATTGATATATTATACAAAAAAATAATCTGTAGAGGTTTGAAAATTGTTCCACATTGATTCTCCTTGTCTGTAGACTGGAATGGCATCCAGTAGACCACTTATGTTTCTGGATTTTCATTAATTTATCGAACTCATATTAAATTTTAGCATTTTCAAAAAATCGACGATTTTCAATTCACCCAACCCCAGCAATACTTGTATCAGGATGTTTTAATAAAAAATGAAACAAGTACTAATTTCCAACTAATATAACAATAAATTAGAGTAGTTAGTGCGGAGACCATAGTGTCGAATGGTGAAATACAGCTTTTTTTTGCTTAAGGGGGGCGTATTCAAATATTTTCCCTTTCCAACTACTACAATTCCTTTACCGTAGTGCTCGATGAGATGTACAGGTAGTTTCGGTCTCTGTCAACAGCGAGTGTCGAACTAACATTCCTTTCCTTCCCCGGTAGAACAGCGTTGGACGTTGCCGAGGTCATTATTGACCATTTTATGAAAATGTTGGCATAATGAAACATGTACAGTGAAAATGATTCGCTCCTCTCAAACAGCATTTTCTGCTTTATTATGCATTTTCACTCATTCGGTCAATCACGAAGTGCAACTGTGGGTTGTCTATCGAAACAAAGCGAAACTAGCTCAAATCCGCTCCTTTAACCAAATAGTGTCGGACCACTGGCTAAATGACAGTCACAAAATGGCTTACTTGGCACTAACAGTGATCCAAATCCGGCGATTTGAACGATATTAATTTTACACCAACAGTTTTGAAATCTAGTATTCTACAACTTCATATTTAGGAGATCCCGGGGCTATTCGGACCTACCTAAGCAAATCGTCCTTTTAGGTGGATAGATGTGAAAAAAGTTACCGGTCAAAAGTCCTAATTGTTAGTTTGAAACCTCAGCTACATTTTGGTGCCATTAAAGGTACATTTGCATTACTCAATGTTAGTGCTAGGCGACGATTTGCAAACCTCTACGTTTTTCCATCGTTTTACAATGTAGGGGTAATTTGGACCTCCCTACGGGGCAATTCGGACCGTCATTTTCTTTAATTTTTTTACAATGGAATTATGTTTACCTATGAATTAGTTACAAGAAACACTCCTTAAGAAGCAAAAAATTGCTTTACAAAAACTTAATCTAAGCCCATATATTTTCTTTGCTGTGGTGTGTGCAATGGTGTGCGCAGCCGCAAGCCGCTGAACGGTGGTTGACGGAATAGGGAGTCCGAATAGCCCCGTACGCTCACATTGCACAAAAGTGGTGAGCATCTCAAAAATATCTCTGTTTTCACCCAAACAAAAATCATTCTATATAATAGGAGCCTCAAGCTTTCCAAAACACTTACCTTTTATTTTTTCACTTTTATTTGTTGCTTTAATCATGGTTTTTCCATTATAATGCTTTTTGTTTTGAGAATGGCAAAACAACGAAACACATTGTATCTCCTTTCTACAAAGAACAAAGAACCAACTTCAGCTCTCAAAATTAATGTTTCAAATAGCGGTTCCACGAATATGTACGATAGTCAGAAAGTCTTGCTATTTTCTGAGAAATCGAATTACCCCCACTGTCTTAATAGCCCCGGGTTCTCCTACATAAAACCTTTAAAAACATCACCAATCTTGAAGCCGCTTATAACACAATTTCATTCTTTCTTTTTCCTTCGTGTCACCGCTGAAAACATTTTGGACCGGTTTTAAAACATATAGGTTGGACCAGGTGTACCCCATTAGGCATAAATACGTACGTTAGACATAATGGACGTTAGGCATAAATACGTTAGGCATAATGGACGTTAGACATAACATACGTTGGGCATAATGGACGTTAGGCATAATGGACGATTAGTATAATGGACGATAGCCATAAATTATCATTTTGAAGTATCACTTTAAGGAATTCACTTTTTGACGGTGACAGCCTCGGGTGGTATAAGCTTAAATGTTTGAAATTTTTCTATGTCGTGAAATTACTCTGGAAGCTAATCAAACTCGATCAACATTTTATTCTATCGTAAATACCTAAAAAAATCTTCCCTCAAATAAAAGTTGCAGAACGAATGCTTGGCATGCGGAAACTCAGCTTGCGTTAATTTCTCGGCGAACGACAGATACATTGCACATCACTAAAATCGGCTAAACTCACTTGTTTAAAGGTATGAATAGCACATCAACCCCTTTATGCCCATGTTGCTTATAAACAATAACGTTTTAAATAGGTATTTTTGCCTTTCTCAATAGAAAGGTATTGCAATTGCTCTGAAAACCGACTTTTTAACGGAGGCCCGGAGGGCCGAGTGACATATACCATTCGATTCAGTTCGTCGAGTTCGGCAAATGTCTGTGTGTGTGTATGTATGTGTGTGTATGTATGTGTGTGTGTATGCGCGTCTGTGTGTGTACGCGAACACAATCTCACTCACTTTTCTCAGAGATGGATGAACCGATTTTTACAAACTTAGTCCCAAATGAAAGGTGCAACGTTCCCATAGGCTGCTATTGAATTTCTAATGGATCCGACTTCCGGTTCCGGAATTACAGGGTGATGAGTACGATCACGCAGAAAACGTCGATTTTAAGAAATTCTGCAACGAATGTATAATGGTGAAAATTTTTCCAAAATGTGACCACAACTGCTTCGATTTGTAGTACTAGGTCATTAACAGCCATTCAAAGTCTCTTTGGTCACATTGGCCACCATCATCGGTTCCGGAAGCCCCGGCGGAAGTATCTAAATTCAAAGTAACAGTCACATCGGTTTCTCGGAGATGGCTAGACCGATTCGACTAAACTTGACCTCAAATGAAAGGTATTGCGTCCCCGTAAATGGCTATTAAATTTTATCCCCAACCGACTTCCGGTTCCGGAGTTACGGGTTGTGGCGTGCGATCACATAGCAAATTGTGATTCAAACCGATACCCCGATGGAAACAAAAAAGGTAAAAATTTCGCTAAAATGTCTCTCAAATAACTTAACTTTGCAGTTCTAGGTCACCGACGGCCAAACAAACTTTCGTTGACTACATTGACCACCATAGACGGTTCCGGAAGTGCCCGGGAAAAGCGGCCATCTTTCATAACTAGCAAACTCATATCAGTTTCTCGGAAATGGTTGGGCCGATTTTCACAAACTTAGTCCCAAATGATAGCTATATTATCCCCACAGATGTCTGTAACATTTCGCACGAACCGCTTGTATGGTTCCGGAAATATAGACTGAACGGTCCGGTCACACATGAATTTCCCATATAAACCGGAACTCAAAATTTTTTTCAAAGGGGGGACCCCATGAAATTTCAGAAATCGAATTCGTATTTTTGATGCCAAACATCTTTAAAATGCATGAAACGTCGAGATTTTATGTTATCACGAAATTTTTTTTTTTTGGAAATCGACTTTTTGGGACTTTGCCGATTTCGCACCTTTTCTCAGTTCAATATTACCGTGGCTGTTTTTTCTTTTTCAAAATTTTAGAACTCGAATAATGATTTATTTTCCTGTATATAGTTGTCATGTGATGTACAATAATAAAATGTAATATATGCATTTAAAAGCTTTTAATGAATATAAACAACGCACACATTCTCGTGATTCATGATTGAGAAAGGCACAATTGCACCGCTAGGTGGATTAAAATAGGTTTTTTTTTGATTTATGCTGAATTTACAAATAAGACTAATAACTGGGACTATTATCTTTCATTTAAGCGCTTAAAGTTATAAGTATTTTCCCAGACTAATAGCAATAGCTAAAGTTATTGCGATTAGTCTGATAGAATGGAGCAGTATTATCAGAGATATTTCCAGTCAGCGTTGATAAATAAAATTTTGATATATCATTATTATTTCTCATTATTATTGAAAACTGCTAAAACGTATCAATTTGGACCGTCTTCGACTATCTTTACCTAGCATATGGAATATTGTAAATTTTCTAGAAGAATTGTATTGAGCACCGGAAGGTAAATATTGAGCAGCTTCCAGCACTGCGAAAGAAGCATCCATCAAAGCGGGTTTTTCGTGTTTCTTGAACCCTATGAACGCTAGAAAAAAGTTGGGCATGTAAGGGTTAACTTAGATTAGTTCTTACATGCATGCATGGTACAATTGTCCAAGAAGAGAAAATATATAAAACTTGAAGAACAACTCATAAAAGAAAGAATGATGCAATTTATAATTTATTCAACGAATGTAGGAATATTGCTAGTTCTATATTGATTATCTCCCATATTAGGCTGGGTGCTCCTATAGTTGAGGTGTACCAATAGTTGCAGTAGTGGGTTATACGCCTAACTAAGGTACCAACCAAGGACAAATATTTTTTTATCGATTCAGTGCTCTAAAATGATGTGACAATAAAACTGTTATCCTTGAAATTTGCTAAAAAACTATTGAAAAAAATGATTTTCTTTGAATTTTGAGCTCCCTTGCACCTATATTTGATATAGTGTACCTATAGTTGCAAGTCCCATAAGAAATCAATGGGATTTGCAACAATAGGAACCTATAGTGGTACAAGCGGTTTTGAATACATAAATTGGTTAATAAACCATCTTCATATTTTTCCTATGAAGTAGGGATCGAAAGCTTTCGTTTAATGTATTAACATTGCCCATAGGTCTATTCATCGATTTTTTAGCAAAAGTTTTCCTTAAGTATGCGACTATTGGCACATCCACCCTATTACATACAATGATTGTTTTCTCGAGGCCATCACAAATAGAACTACGGAAACTCTTTGATACGACAGAAAGTTTATTCGTGTACTGTGACGAGTTACCGAAACGAAAAAGGTATCATCACAAACGTAAAATCCGTAGCCTAATGTTGATGCTGTACATAACACTGCCAGTTTCTATAGGTTCCAAAACTTAATATCTGTTCATTATTTTGCTTTTTTATTATTTGGATACAACTGTATTGGTAATATATCTAAGAGGTTTGAAATGTGCTTGTACCAAAACTGTTCACTTAAATGAAGGGATACTTTACTTTTTTCGTCTACAGAAAAAATGTAAAGAAAAACTCTACACTTGCAAGGGATAAATATCTCGCATGGTATTTTTCTCGCTAAAGTTATTCGAAGGTATGGTATAGCAAAGCGTAATTTTTTTCTAATCCGAAAAAACAAGCGTAAGGTTGGAATCTCTATGATAAAGATTGCGATTATTTTTATATTTTTGTGAATTATACCCACTAATCCATTATGCCTAACGTATATTATGCCAATCGTCCATTATGCCTAACGTCCATTATGCCTAACGTACTTATGTCTAACGTATCTATGCCAAACGTCTCGCACCCCGTTGGACCACCTCACAAGTTCATATATTTTACTTTTTATGATGCATTCTTGCACAATTTACTAAGAAGTGCTTGTCTAAGAACAACGGATTTTTTCAAGAAGTGCTACTAAAACTAATGGAGGTCATGGTGAACATATGTGAACATCACTTAAATAAGTTGGACATACTTGAAATAAAAATTTTAATACATCTACTACGTCAACTTAAAAACTATTTTTTACATGTTTTATCAGCAAAATAACCATATTTTAATATTTGAAATGTATTCACTTTAGAAGAAATAACTCTTCACTGTTGGTTACAAACATGCCATTTTCGAAATGTGAAAAAAGTTAAGATATTTCAATTTACTGCTTCCTATCATATCATTTTGATATGACTTGAACGGAAGATGCTTTATAATATAATAATTTCAATGTTACACTCGTAATACACTCAGGTTTTTTTTACGCGGGGGATACGAGCCGCGTAAATGAAAACCGCGTAAATGAAAACCGCGTAAATTTCAAAATCCGCGTAAATGAAAACCGCGTAAATTTCAAAATCCGCGTAAATGAAGACCACTTAAATTTAAGAATCCGCGATAAAGGGAACCTCATTGACGGATACCGCGTAAATTCCAAAATCCGCGTAAATGAAAACCGCGTAAATTTCAAAAACCGCGTAAATGAAAACCGCGTAAATTTCAAAAACCGCGTAAATGAAAACCGCGTAAATTTCAAAATCCGCGTAAATGAAAACCGCGTAAATTTCAAAATCCGCGTAAAAAAAATACCGCGTGAAAAATACCGCGCAAAAAAACCGCGTAAAAAAAAACTTGAGTGTATTTTGATTTCTTGTGCATTTTGCACGGTAAAATGTACAAATCATCGTCATGTGGTACAAAATACTCTTGCCACTCTAAAATATACATCTAAAAAAATAAAATTTCAGACAGTGCAAAACCGATTTTTTCAACATTCCAATTAAACCTGTCCCTTTAAATAAGTTTATTGTTGTTTCTGTGTCTTTGACTCAATGTCATTAATTTTATTTAAGATTTGAGAGTACCTTTGTGAACCCTACCTCAGAAAGATATTCAATCATAAATTTCCTTTGAAGATAATGCTATGAAATACAGCATTTATATCTTTAATCCACATTTTTTATTCTACTCTGAAATAAGTAAACAATTGTATAAACTTCACCTAAATACAATAAAAGTGATATCCTTTCATCTCTTTCAAAGCAATTCAACCGTTAACAGTCGCCATTCCATTTTAGGGGATCACCATAAAAACAAAACCGTCTTTTTATTTGGCTGCGTTACTCACCTAATTCTTACCTGCTAGCCCAGTTACGTTCAATCGCGTTTGTTAGAATGTGATAAATTTTAATTTTCGACAAAGCAAAGTAGGCGCAAATAGCTATCGTTTGCGGGGAAACTGGAGGCAATAATTCACCAATAACGATGGTCACGCTTTCGCTTACGTCCCGTCTAGATAAAGATAACGACCCGGAAAAGCGCCATCATAGTCGCTACATTCAACCCGGTTGGAGACGAGACTCCAGTGAACGAATCAAATAACGGGCTAAAAGTTTTTTCCGGAAGCGATTCGTCCTATTTCGTGCAAAGTTGAATCGATTTTTGTCAGTTTTTACAACGTTCAAACCAACTCAAGGCAATCATTGACTGCCACCAACGCTGCCGATCCAGTCAACTCTATCAGCCATGTCACGAGAAAACTCTCAAAAACGGGTATAAACGTGTTTTGCTCTTATGGTAAGAGTAGCTTTCGTATGCCCTCCGCGCATTGCTCGACGCTGTGCCTTGCCGTCTATTTTCAGATTTCAAAGCGAGAACGTCATCTTGGTACATGTAGAAAAAAGGCTAGCATAAAAACAGTCGTCATATGCCGGCTTGTGCTGTTTCGTAGTGTCACAGAACTGGCATTGTGTTGTGCTATTTGGCGTAGGTACAAGTATTTCTGTATTGTATCGTAGGAAAAGCTGATCAAACAATTCAAATTCTCGAAACTTGTTCATTCACTCGAGGAACAACCAGTATGAATTAGAATTCGCAACCCGCAATTTGTGTCGACTTGTTTGTGCTCAGGATTCTTAACTATTATGAAACGCGTATTTTCAAGCCTTATGGGAGAGTATTGTGGCTTTCATTCCGGATGTTGGTTTGGTCCCTTTCAGTATTCTTATGGCATTTTTCTATTATAGCAACATTATCCCGACAAATAGAGTATCATTGACTAGGTCTGTTAAAAAGCAGACCACATTGTAGTAATTACACACTCTTTTGTCATTCAACAGAACAAATAATCTAAAGTCTAAACTATTATTTTCTGCTCAGTTTTTGCAAGTATTGTCTAACTGTGTCGAGCAACGACTGCCCAGTAGGGTGGGACAAAAAATAGATTCCAGCTCCGAGCAACTTTTTGGGTACCATTTGGGTCCTAGAACATCTGTGCAAATTCTTAGCTTGATCCCTGAAACTAAATTTTCGCGCCCACTGTTTAAAGTTTACATGGGATTTTATATGGGAAAATTAACTTTCACAAAATAATTCCTCCAGGAGTCGCCCATTGCTTCTTAAAAATAAACCGTTATGTGGCTTTTGTAGGAAATTTAACAAAGAAACAAAGTCTCGAAAACTACGAAACGATCTGACGCTTGAGAAAAAAGTTATTAAGCTGAAACCAATTGATGCTCTGACGATTGATAAAATATTCATTTTTTCAAACATCACTGTTGTTGGTTGTCCAATTATATGCAATTTTGTGTTGATCTTCTCTTAATGTGTCTAAATCATTTATCTATACGGTTTGGCCACTTCGCAAGAGTTTTGAGGGATAAATTGAGGCTTCTTTTGTACATAATAAGAGAAAGTTAAAGATTTTGTATATAATTCGACCGTCAGCAGCAGTGATGCTATGAAAAGTGAAATTTTCATCAATCTTCACGGCATCAATCGGTTTTTGCTTAATAACTTTTTCCACAAGCTAGAGATCGTTTCGTGGTCTTCTAGACTTTGTTTCCTTGACAAATTTCCTATAAAAATCAGACATCTATTTATTTTTAGAAGGTAACGCGCGACTCATGGAAGAATTAATTTGCAAAAGACGTTTTCCCCATACGAAATCCCATGTAAATTTTAAACCGTGGGCGCAAAAATATAGTTTCACCGATCGAACTAAAAATTTGCAGAGTTGTTCTGGGAGCTAAATGGGACCCAAAAAGTTACTCGGAGCGAAATTTTATTTTTTTCATATAACCATGTCCCACTCTACTGCCCAGTCAAGATGGCGCATATTATGTACTAGAATTCTTCAGAAACTTGATTTAATCCACCCAACAGTGAGATTAAACATTTCTTATATCATTGTTAATCGAATGCTTAAAATTATAAAAATTAATAAAAGTAATTGAAATGGATTACTAAAAAATTATCATTAATATATTACCAGTAAACCGTACATAATCCCCATAAGCAAAAAAAAATAATTTGCAGGTCATCATTTCAAAAAGCCCTTAAATATGCGTGAGCAAGTTTTTCTTGGAAAGTTGGTTCACAAGTATGTGAAAAAGTTGCTAAACATAGACGTTTCATTGCTTCCATTCGTTTTCTTTTTACTTTATTGGCAGCCCTGGTAAAGCTCACCTTTGTTTTATGCCCATAATTTTTTGCCAGCAAACTGGAAAGAACGCTTTGGTTTCTAATTTGGAGGTATTTTCGAGTTGGTTGTGGATTTCTAGCACATATTCAGGAAAAACATCTATTAGTTACAGGTTTTATATAATACAAACATTTATTTGTATGGCAGTTCAAAATTTCCAAACACAAAATTTCCTCCCGCGAATTTCAAATTAGATTGAACATTGAAATATTAGATTGGTAGTACACGATAGACACAAAGTGGCAAGAGAAAGATAAAAAGAGAGTAATGGGCTGTAGGGGAAAGAACGCTATAACGTTTAAAGAAAATTTCAAACGCTTTTGAAAGTTTGCGATACGCGACCTATCAGATATATGAATAAAACGATTCTTTTTAAGGTCATGCCTAAATTTTGTAAAAAGTTTATTCTTTTTCTTTTTGAAGTGAACTTATAAACTTTTAAGAAGTATCTCAAACATTACATTAAGAAAATTAACAAAATGCCTATACTTCTGGATTCCTTCAGTCACGTTTATGTGTTTTCATATCACGATATCGGTAACACTAGTTTACAACATAAAAAGAAAAACCTGAACTTCAATATTCGAACACCATTTCTAATTTAACATTGCGTGCTGAATCCGAAAACGAGTTCCAAAAAATTTAAGGTAGAATAGTTTTCGAGTTACAGTAAAAAAACGAATTTTACCTTTAAAATAAAAAGTGTATTCAGTAAAATCCAAACACCTTCTGTTGTAGTGCATCGATATGAAATATTATAGTGTTGAATTAAAAGTAATACAATGTACTTTCGGTCGTTGGAACATTTTGTTTTAGTGCGACTACTGGTTCTGACGTTATTTACGAGTTTATAGAACTTTTTCTTAATTTTTCCTTATTTTTTAAAGAAAAATGAGCGTTTGGTCAAGATTTTCGGTTAGATAAAGCAATCTTAAAAATTATATTTTTATGGAAACTTAAAGCCTGCTAATAACCAATAAAAATAAGTACTTGTTAGTTTGAATCCGATGAAAATTGCGAGAGTGATTCAATTTTTTGTAAAATGGCATTTTTCGTGTTTCTCTGGGTCAACTTATTGAACCGTCTCGATTCCAATTTTTTCTGGGGCTTGTTTCATAATATATGTGGGGCTCTCTGTCAGAATTCTGTTGAACAAGTAAATTGATGAAGTAAAATTCGAACAATAATTTCAGACTCAATGAAGTTATAAGTCATTGAATGATTGGTATGCAATACTGCGTGTAATATTTAGAAGTGTATTACATAAAATAACACTCTTTAAATTCAGTGTATATTAAACGCTCACACGTCATAAAATTCGTATATTGAAACGCTAGTTGCTCAACTCAGTTTTGCACAATGGTAATACAAACTATACAAATCCGTAGAAATATGTCGTACTACACACGTATCATATGTCATACTACATACGTATCATAAAATCAATAATTTGTAAAACTTTTAATTTGTTTTTCTTCATAGAACATCTAGCAGTTCGTGTTTTGAAATGATGTAGGACATCAACTAGACTTATTTAAGGGTTGAAATCTCAAAATCTGAATTTCAGCATGATTTGACGAACTTAGAATATTTTGTAATTGTAGTATATTGAAGTTGAACCAGTACAGTAAAATCGGTGCATCGTAGAAGCCAATGTCAATCCAATATCAAATTATAAACTTCTAAACGTTTTAATAACGTAAAATAAATTTTTAGTAAAACAAAACGTGGCGAAATATGTGGATAAGTTATCATTCGTGAAGATAGTGCAAGTATTTAACTATTTGCGTCATAAGCTTCCGATATGTGTATCAAGGCGATGTGGAGCGTGCAGTTTACAGCGTATTTTGTAAATATAGGGGAACCCGGGGCTGTTTGTACCTACTTAAGCAAATCGTCATTTTAGGTGAATAGATGTGAAAATAGTTACCGATCAAAAGCCCTAATTGTTAGCTCGAAACCTCAGCTACATTTGCCATAAAAGGTTCATTTGCACCACGCAATGGCAGCGCCAGGTGACGATTTGCAAACCTCTACGTTTTTCTAACCTTTTACAATGCAGGGGTAATTCGAACCTCCCTACAGGTCAATTCAGACCCTTTTTTCTTAATTTGTTCTGCAAGGGTATTAGGTTTACCTATGAATTAGTTACAATAGACACTCCTTAAGAAACAAAAAAATAAATTGCTTTACAAAAACCTAATCTGGTATGTCACAGCTGTCGATTGGCGGCCCATGTATTTTCTAAGCTGTGGCGTATGCTGTGGTTGACGAAATAGGAGGTCCGAATTGCCCCGTACGCTCATATCGCACAAAAGTGGTGAGCGTCTCAAAAATATCTCTGTTTTCACACAAACAAAAATCATTCCATACAATAGGAGCCTTACCTTTTATTTTTCACTTTTGTTTGTTGCTTTAATCACGGTTTTTCCATTATAATGATTTTTGTTTTGAGAATGGCAAAACAACGAAACACGTTGTATCTCCTTTCTACAAAGAACAAAGAATCAACTTCAGCTCTCAAAATTAATGTTTCAAATAGCGGTTCCACGAATATGTACGATAGTTAGAAAGTCTTGCCATTTTCGGAGAAATCGAGGGGGTCCGAATTACCCCCACTGTCTTAATAGCCCCGGGTTTCCCTACAATTCTGTATGACACATGCGTATTTTTTAATGCTAAAATTTTTTGATGACATTACTCCACTGAGTATGAAATTACTGTTATAAGTCATTTGGATAAACGAGTTCGAACATTACCCTACATTAAATTCTCTCAAAATTCATCAATTCACTTGTTTAACAGAATTCTGACAGAGAATCTTTCATATATTATGAAACAAACCATAGAAAAAATTGGAATCGAGACCCCAGAGAAATTCAAAAATCCCCATCCTACAAAAAATTTAATAACATTCACAATTTCCATCCGATTTCAACTAATAGGTGCTTATTTTCATTCATTCATAATTTCCCATAATAAATATAATTTTTAGTATTGCTTTATCTTGCCCAAAATATTTTTCAAAAATGACGGAAAATTAAGAAAAAGTTCAATAGATTCATAAATAACCTCAGAACCAGTAGTCGCACTAAAAATGTTCTAACGATCGAAAGTGCATTCAATTACCTTTAATTCAACATAATAATATTTAATATCGATGAATCGCAACCGAATATATTTGGATTTTACTGAACGTACTTTTAATTTTAAAGGTAAAATTAATTATTTTACTGCTACTCGAAAACTATTCTACTGTATATTTTTTGGACTTCATTTTCAGATTCAGCGCACGATTTTACATAGAAAACGACCACCAGTTTATTTATTTCAGAAATGCTGTAAACTAGTGCAACCGGTTTAGTTTTCTCTAAAACATAAATATAATGCTACTCATTATGACTTTAATATAAACCTAAAAATCGTTTCGTTTAAAACATTAAACATGTCGTGATTTGACCAAACAACCCATATATTCGAAACTAAAACTTAAAACCTAAAATAAATCGAATGCCTTAAATCGGCTTAATAATCATTTCATTTAATACCAGATTTATTAAGATTATTTTGATGAATTCTAATTATTTTATTCCCACTATTCATTTTGAATAATTTATAAATATTCTAGTTGTTGTATTTGTATATTTCATTTATTTAACTGATTTTATAAATTATAAACAATTAATTACTCCAAAAATTTACCAGCATTCGTTGTTGTCTAAATTTATTCTATTCGGTTACTGCAAATACATCTTTTTATTTCTTGTGTACCTTTCATTTATATCTATTAATTGATTTATTTGAATAGTTTCATACAGTTCATGCTTTCGTTTGTTATATACATTTTTTTATTTTATTTGTTTCAATCTTTGCATCACTTTCATTCGTTTTTTTCAATTTAAATATCCGTTCAGTTTTGTCTCATTCAATGGTTTTTGTTATTTTTATTATCCTTTCCCTTTTATTTTTAATTCCTTAACTAAGTTTATTTATTCGATTAATTCGCTTAGTTCATTTTTTATTGGGTTTATTCAGTTTATAAATTTCATTAATATTTGTTTTACTCATACGAATCATTTATTGGTTTTGGTTTAATCTATTTTATTCCTTTGATTTATTCTATTCAATATATCAGAAAATTAAAATGGATTTATTAGTTTTATTTATGTGTTTGAATCATTTGAATTAATTTGAATCATTTTATTAGTTTCATCTGTATTAAACATTTTCATTTTATTCATTTTTTACACTTTCATAATTTTGCTCATTTTATTTATATCATCGCGAAAAACTTTTTATTCTTCTTATTTGTTTTATTAGTCTGATTTTTTATTAATTATTTAATGGAGTGGATGTTTCCTTTTTTATATTCGAGTTTTTAATTTTGTAAAGTATATTTATTATTTCATTTCTTTTTTAATTTTTTTATTGAAATTATATCCTTTGTCATTTTATTCGAGATTTTATTCGCGTAGGACTCTAAACTGTGGTCACCCTATCTCTAGCTGAATGTGTACTTCGCTCTGAGTTCTACAGTCCAATAAATGAGCATATCCCCACAAACATTAGGAGCTGAACTATAAGACTACGTGTTGATTAAAAGCAGATTAAAGGTTATGTAAGCTGAATAAAACTTTCGCTGAACTATTTAAACATTACCAGTTTATTCAGCCTATTTAAAATCCAGTATTCGCTAGTTCCAACTAGGCTGAACTATACTGCTAATAAATGTAACAGCGACAATATTAAAGCTTTTATTCAACCTTCTTAATTCGACTGAATTACGAGTTGAATTAATGATGCTGTTACCAATAGTATTATCTTTAATCATTAAGCTGCACTACATGTCTTCAAAAGGTTGTTTCTACCTTTACATTCGCCATTATACAACCTTTGACTTTTAGCTGAACAAAGGTAATCTGTACCTACTACAAAAATTGGCACTATTAGCAAACCATGACGAATGGCAACCGACCTTGGTTCGAGTCCCAATACACACACATTATTTTTTTTTTTACTTTTAAGTGAAAGACTTCTCAAATTAGCACATTTAGAACCCTTTTCTTATTCTATTTGTTGTTTCAACGATTTACTCTTGTAACATTTATACAGTTTTTTTATATTTTCATGCAGTTAATTTACAATTTTAATTTCGTCCCGAAAAAATGTCATTGCTAGCAAAAAAACTATCAAGTTGGTACAATGAATTAGCAAACCTAAAAATATAAATCTTACCAATGACTTGCATGTACGTACACACTTAGTTGAACTCAACCAAATCCCCGCACAGCCGAGTAAGAAGTAACTTTTTATCCTGATATCTCGAAAAAGAGCCGTTTGTTTTCTAATTCCCAGTAAACAATTGTAGCTTTTACCAAGATCTAAGCGAAAACTGAATTTACCGAGTGCTCAGCTGCTCAAATCTCCGCGGAATCAGCAAAACTGCTGAATTTCGACAAAAAAAATACATGAGTAGGGTGGATGTACCAATAGTCGCATACTTAAGGAAAACTTTTGCTAAAGAATCGATCATTCATTCATTCACAAATCATTCACAAAAAAAAATTAAAAAATCCTTTTTTGCAATATTAAAGAAGTTTTAGTGTCATCAATTTACTATCTAAAATTAGCTCTAGAATCATATTATATTTCTTACAATAAGTAGAAATTTCAAAAATACCTCAGCACAGAAACTTTTGTATGGAACTGAAAACAATTCATTTTGGTTTTCGAAGTAAGTGCCTGTCTATGAACTATAGAGTCCCTGGAATAACATACGATTATTACATTGGTGACAACTGTACTCGTAAATCTTGCAAGCGAGAAATCAATATATTTTCTTAAGTATTTCGGTATATTCCAATTGCGGTGGAATAAACGATATATGATTACACGTATATTTCCAATGTTCAGCTAGAGCTGAATGAATCAACTGTTAAAACGTTTATAAAACCACGAAATGTTTGTTGGGCAGTAATATGAATAAGAAACGTCCCATCTTACTGGTAGTTTGATTACCGTAAAATGGGGGAACATTGATCATTTTTTCAACATTTTTTCGATTAACTATCTTCAATTCAAGCAGATCTAATTTTTTGCATTTTAACACAAGTACCGGTTCCCATAGATTGAAAGTGTTCGAATTGTCACGTATTTTATTTCGCTTTACTATAAAAATAAAATTAAAATGGTGTATAAATTACATATTTGCAGGCAATTTCATGACCAAATATTGTGACGTCTCGAACGAGAACTGAATTGCCTAGAAGGAAACAGAAGACTTTTACGAACTTTTTCAGGAAAATAATCGAAATGAAATAATTAACAACAAACATACCGGTTGTTTAAAATGAATTATAGGACAAAAAATTTACGGTTTCTAAAAAAATGATCAGTTCTGTTGAAGATGATTGATTTCATTAATATGCGAGGAATTGTTTGAACAGATTGAAACGATGCATAAGAGTTGTATCATTTTCAATTTGAATTTGTGTTCATAAAAGCTACATTAAATGACGAAACAATCATTGATTGCCGATAGAAGCTGAACCTGTTTAGAATATGGTTTGTTTTTTGTTTCTATGATTTTGTTAGAGGGAACCATCTTATCATACGTTACTGAAAAAAGTCTCATTTCAACAAGTTTACCCCAGTGATCAAAGAAACCCCGTTTTACAGTATACAGTTTTCGTTTTATTTTACACGATTGGTTTTCAAATAAGTATTTTGCTCTATTTTTATAGTGCCGAGTCATTTTGATGTGTTGGTTTTAAAGCTGTTTTGAACTATCTTTACCTAGCAAAAAATATTTCTTGAATATTTCTTCTTTCAATTGGTAAATATGTCAATTAGTCACGTATGAAGATTGCTATAATTTGTGAAATGTATACAACTAGCTTATGGCATATTTCTACTTGTTTTACGTGGATTGACAACGTGTAATGTCAGGCCAATTGAAATGCAAGGACAAGTGGAGTAGTTAAACGGACCCTTAACTCATGCACTTACGATTTCAATTAGCTCAGCCCGAAGCAAAGCGCACCAAACCGAACGATATTGTGTTATTTCTGGTGTGCTACTATTATTAGTTACAGAATAAATTAAGGAATACTCCAAAAATTGAACAATAGTTCATGTGACCAACAATAAAAATTATCAACAAATAACTGTTTCCAAATTTTGTCTGCGATCATAGGCAGCACAGTATAGTACGAAAAATTCCTTGGTAGGGCAGACGACGTAATATGAATATTGAATATGCGTTTAATCCGCCCTTCTGCGGCATTCCTCACTCTTGGTTAAGGTACTCTTTATGATCAAACGATGGGTTGTAACCATGAGGCATGATTACAACGTGATAAGTCTGTCAGGGTAGGTACTGCTAACTGCGGATATTAATGTGCGGATTAGACAAATACTCACAATAATATTTCAAGCCTTTAAAAGCATTGTTATCTTTACAATTGCCATTACAATATGTTCTTTCCGTATGTCAAACTAATGCTTGTTTTTTTATATTTTACAGGGTAACACATCGCAAGCCATTCAATATTGATTGTATACCTGCTGAAACAGTAAGTAAATTAAACTTGAAAGGTATCTGAGAGATGGTTTGTTAAACTTTCTCTTTTTATCTTTCATACGGGAGTTCGAAAAATTAACTTTCCCTATCTCGATATTCTTTATCTGCCTCCCTATCTCGATTGATTCGTAAATTCCTTTAGATTGGCTGTGAAAAATCCTCCCTATCTCGATATTTGCTCGATCTCGATATCTACCTATCTCGATATACCTCGCTTATAATTTTCCTGTAATTGTCTCTCTCTCTTTGTCGATGTGATCTTTTAATCTGTCGTGACATCGCAAAGTAGATATTGTGACTCTATTCACCGAAACGGACACGTCGCCCCAACTTCTTTCGAAATGTCGTTGTGAGGTTTCCAGCAAGTTGTTAGTGTAACTAGTACTTGTATTTGGTATTTGCAAACAATTTTATATCACATTCTCCCTAATTTTGTCAAAAAATTATATCAGTATGAAAAATAAGCAAACAACAACTTCTCACATTCAAGGAAATTAAAAACCAAACTAATACCTTTTGTAAATGGAAAATATTTAACCAATTTCGACCCTACAATACGAAAACTGAGTTTCCGTGGTCAAAACAATTTCGATTCCAATTTTGCACATTTTGCAACAAACCATCCGTTTCAGGGCAATCCAATCATTTTGGCAAAAACAGGTAACTTAAAATTTCCTTTTGCATAGTGACAATCGATTTGGTTGTCTTCGGTTTAGTTATTTTTAATCTAAATAAACATCAATTGCTTCTAGTACAACACAAAATCTCCAAGTATGCTTTCCCAAAAGTTGTGTTTTCAAGGAAAGCGGAAGGTTGTTCAGAGAAATTTTATTTTCAGCAAACGTCTAATATCGCAAAAAAGGTGCATTCCTGGCTCTATCATTTTTCGACTCCTTGAGCAGCTTGAAAAACTAAAGTGAGGAACAAAAACGTTGAGAAACGCTAGGGTAGTGATGGTTAAGATGGGATTGACGTCGTCTATAGCAAGGCACAACAATGACATTTCGTTCTGAATAGTTTGACTGATTGACTGATTTAAATGACTACCACTTAGGAGATGGTGTCCTTCAGTTACCAAAGGATGGATGGGCAATCTCCAAAATGGTAGGGATTCAGAAATTTTACTATTCTAACCTGGATATTAATTAAATAGAATGTACTTATATGTTCCTGAAAAGAGCCGATATTTTGGTCAATGGTGATGGGTCGATAGACAGCAAGAGTTATTTCGAGCTGGCATGTATCGTAACGGCCTTGGCCAATTACCAAACGAGTTGCTTGTGCGTCTTTCCTCGCAATAGCATAAAGCGGTCCGCATCTTGTAGGCATTTATTTCGTCTTCCAAACTCGTTCACAAAACACACTGATGGTGGTAACCATACTGCTGTTTCTTTTCTACTCCATTAGAATGCATAGAAGTCCCGTCTCTCTATGTTGATCGTGTGATACCTTCCTCCTAGTTTAGCGAATCTGGCGGTTGATATACATTGTTGCCACAGGGATAGATTTAATCAAAATTCTTTGGTGTAAAACGTATTATGTATATTACCCCTCGCAAAGTTGATAAATTTATAAATTATATTAGTTTTCAATAGAAATTCAACACATGTTACATTTTTTGCCAAAATGTTAAATCTGTACTTTATTAGCATAGCTAATAAACGTTGTGCTACTAAAGTCATAAACATCACCTGCAGATAGTTGATTTCTTGTTCCGTCTCAGCTAGGGGAAAGTGTAGAACGAGCACCAATTCAAATTTTATTATGCAGCAGCCGCCAATGCCCGTATGATTGGCAGGAAGCTCATAAAACTCCCATAACCTACCTACATCTCTCTCTCACACACACACACACACGTGTTTTCTGCTATCCCCGCTCTAGAAATAGGTACGGTGTATGAAAAATCACGCTGTCTCCCGAGAGTCGGCTACCGTCGCTCCAGATTGCGAACCACTCCGTTGTCGGTTGAACCGTATGATTTATGGTTATTTTATCCTTTTCGCCCAAAAATTACTCCGGCCACTTTTGGGACATTCTTCTGTAACCGGTGTAATTTCTAACTCATATCCTCCACAAAGGCTCTAGAATTGGCAGCCAACCGTGCGCTTGTTGAGTGTGCTTTCGTTGAAGAATTTGTTCCAAATATGCCTATTATTTATACCAACCAGGCAGTACCGGTCGCCGTGCTTTTCATTATTGCCGGCAGGAAAACTTTTAAGATGTAGGCACTTTTATGACTTTTCTCCCGGATGAAAAATCAATTTTATCCTCTCTAAACGTTCATGGATTGTTGCGGGGATTTATAAAAAAATTCTTCCGGGGTACACGTAGGATAGATATCGGAGAGAATGGAAGCGCTAAACGGAGAGACACGTGTGTGAAAAGCGTTGACGCATAATTTATACAACGGAAAGTCTTTGTGATAATGAAAACATAAAACTGTGGAAACTCGGTAAGCTTATTGCGAAAACGATGTCATCGTGTTCCGTTGATTAAAATTTCTTGTTCAGAGAGCTCAATGAAACATTTTCTCATGTGGTAGGCGTAGAATATCACGACATATCTAATTCATTTTGTTCGGAAAAACTTTATTATTAGTTTTTATTGCAAGTCATCGTGTAAAATTGAAACAAATGTAACGAAATAAACTAAATTTTCATCCAGACAAACTCACGGCTTTTAAGCTCTAACCTCAATCAGCAGGTTCTGCTAACAATCTCTACGAATTAAAAAAAAATCAACACCTAATTACACATTCCACCTTCAATTGGTAAGCAGTCACAAATGTCACAACCTGCCACTCTTCGTAACTTTGCAATCTGAAAAATGTGCTCCGAATTACTTTACCCCAAAACAAGTGACATTTTACCCTGCTTCTGATATTCACCGCCAGCAACGAAAAATACAGGGTGAAGAGGTATAAAGTGCTCCATCTGACCAGCGCACCTCTTCTCTATTTTAAGGTACCTAAAATTATTTGATGCAGTGTTGACTGTCGTTTCGTGAAACAACACAATCTTGTAAGTTTATTAGTTCTGATATGTCGCATAACAAAAAAAATACAACAACCTGGAATGCTTGATTTGTAAAAAGGTTTCCACCTCTTTTCTATATGCATTACAAGCGAGTGGAAAGGGTCAGATGAGAAATAATTGTTGTGAGGTACTGTATGATTAAATGAAGTAGCTTTCTACAAAGTGGGATTACACAAAACCAAATTTCTTTTTTAAAATATTCATTTCCCCGCAACATCTCAATTCCGGAAAAAATACTTTACTTGGAGGGAATGATGTGCCCGGCAGTGTGAACTTCTAAAAGAATTTCGACTATTATGGTCTAAAAACAATGACAATATTAATCTTATCACGACAAATCGAGATTTTTCGTCACATTTTGTTGGTAAGGCGTATTATACTGAAACATGTTTACCTGGATGAAGAAACAATCTAGATTTCAAACACCAATGGTGAATGTATTAAAGCCAACAATGCTTTAACTACTAATGCAACGAATTTGCGTTACTGGTGCAGAGACCGTTTTGTGCCATGTTGGAAAGGAGCCATTTTTCCTCAAGGGGGTAGGTAGGTGTATTATGTCCTTCTACCCTACCGAAAGCTTCATCACATCACGTTCAGCTAGTAGTCCGAGAGCTTAGCACATTTCTCCGCCACGGACAACTTTCTCATAGCTTATCTTGATTTCACTACCGCCCTTCCCGTGTCTTTTGGATATCGTGCCCACATCGAAGTTGTCAGCTAGGTCAAGGGACGAAGCCATATGAACAAGATACTGAATACGCCATCAGTAGAAAGTGTTGCGCTCGGAAGGTGTGAACCTGTTGAGATTCTATTTTCGGAACTGGGGATGACAGGAGAATAAATAAATGATAGAACCTTGACACGGCTCTTCCATCGCCAACGCTGTGGGATTTGCTTTCGATTCACTAGGATGAGTGAAATAATAGAATGACAGTTTGTGTTACTTCAATGAGATACAGTGCTTTTTTTCTATTGTTGATAATCCAAATCTTTTACACTAAGAAAGTTCTGCCTTATGCCATGTATTCGCAAGTGATTCGAATTTATTATCAGGGACTCTTTTACAAAAAGCTAATGTACGATGAATGAAATAAAAGTATTAAACATCAACCGGCTGGACCCTTATTTCACAACCAATTAAATTATTTTGTAGATTTTTCTCGTGGCTCCAAAGCTCACCCTAATTTATTATTTTGTTGACGTTTGGGATCTTAAACCCTTACACACCTATCACGGTCTTGTTTTCGTGCAAATTAGACATTCTTTCCATCCGTTTTGAAGTTGAAACAGGTGCAATAATTGGTGGTACTTGCTGTCCTTTCTCAAATGCAAAGAAAGAACCTGAATTGAGAAAGAGTTACTTTTCTGGCATGGTATGGTAGACATAAAGGATCCAATTTAGCAATGCCTACAGTTTCCTATCAGCTGCTGTGCGAAATGTTATTTGTCCTGAGCAAACGTAGTCAACATGATTGGGGTGTCTATTGTTTTTATTGTCTTTTTATTACATACTGCATGTTTTGTTAACTTTATTGATATATTTTTTACTGTTTAAAGTTCAACTGAAAAAGTTTGGAAAAGCTGCCATCTTTTAAAACGAAAAAAGCAGTTTTTTCTCACACCGTTGCGAAAATCGTCATAAAAATCAATTAGTAATACTCTACCAATGCCTCGAATTCAATAATTCATGTTCATGAAGATTTTTCCAACGGTGCGAGAAAAAACTGCTTTTTTCGTTTTTCAAGATAGCCGCATATTGAGGCGGTCTAAGTTGAACCTTAAAGCACTGAGAACTGACACACAAGTCAAGTTTTAAAAATGTGTAAGAAATAAAACTGTCGTTTTGAAATGTCATAAGCAAGTAGCAACTTGCCACTAGCCGGCGCTACAATCGGCCAGCAATTATTATACGGACCTTGCGTACAGAATTGAATACAATGGTGTTTTAAGTATGCGAACCTGTGTGGGATGGGTATTTTCAACGTGTTTTGATTTAAATGTTTACACGTGATATTCAAAAAAGTTTGTTCTAGCTTAGTTTGTTTTCCGTGCCTAAAGCAACTCAAAGCTAGTTACTCACCTTTACTGAGATCAGAGCCTTATTTTAATTATTCGTGTATCTAAAAAATATGTCTGAGTACTAGGTTGGGACGAAAATTGAATTTCTATTTCTGTATGTTTAATGTAAAGTATAAAGTACACATGGGATTACTCAAGGGAAAATTTAGTTCTGCAAAATAATTCCTTCAGAAGTCGAATGTTGACCTTTAAAACTAAATCAATGTAATAGAAATTTTAACAAGGAACAAAATCTCGAAACCCTTCAAATGACACAAGGCTTGTAGAACAAGCAATTAAGCACCGCTCTGTCTCTGAAGAGTGAGAATAATTATTCAATTTTTCTAGCTGCCACCTGAAAATTGTGTTCAAATTATTGGACTTTTTATTATTGTATCCAAACCATTGATCTGTGATGATTGGTATATTCGCAAGATTTTTTTGTAGAGGTTACAGACTCTTTACACACTGACTTGCGGTGGCAAAAATAATAAAACTAGCAACAATGACTAATTGGCATCACGGAAGTGGTCCATCTACTTAAAGACGATGTTTCAAATATAAATACACGCGGAGAGAAAAACAGTGACGGCTTCACGGTTTACCAAGTTGTTTTATCTGCTAGTTTTGGCAACCAGGAGTTTTGTGTACATAGCGAGCGACTTGTTGTTTTAATGAATGCTTGACGAATTTCTTTTGAGAAATGTTTAGCAAAATACTCAATCATGCAACTCGAACACGCATTGATTCACGAAACTGAGCCTGTGTAAATGTTTTTCGTTGTACTAGAGCGAATAGATCGGAAATACAGTTGATGAGTAATAGCAATATTATCGCACAGTTGGTACTTTGTTGATACCATTCAAAATTAATATTTATGACGAATATCACGATATTAGAATAAAACTAGTCGATAAGTTTATAATGTTCAGACTTTGCATCTACCAGTTATATAAAATAAAAGACTAGAAAATCGATCAATTGCTTTTCAATGCTTAAAATGTGTTTGAATTTACTCGTACTTTATTTGTATCCTAAAAGTTATGTAGTTTTATGCATATAAAGTTTACATTCTTCGTATGTAAACATAATTATAAGTATTTCTTTCAATTTCAATACTACCCACGAGTTACTTCCTAAATCCGCCATATTTGTTTACATTGTTCGTTTGCAACAGTTGTTTTTGGTTCGATTGGAACTATTGGCTTCAGTTTTCGCGCATCTCTATACAATCATCTCTGCATCTACTAGGTTTTACACCAACCGACATAACCCCACGAAATGAGCCGGATGAACTTCGTTTGACATTTCTCGGTGGTTTGTTTGCATTGGCATTACGTGAGTTCGAATGAGCACCCGTTGCACTCGAACTCACGCAACTGATAAGGTAAATAAACCACCGAGAAATATCAAACATGAACTGCATTCATCATGAGTTCATTCGTGTCGTCATCTTGTAGAACTCAACTATAAACCACTTCTGTGATGCCAGTGCACACTATGCACCGAAATCGAGATTGGTAGCGTTGGCGAGTTTTCCACCACGGCACATAGGAGTATTTTAGTCAAAAACCTGACCAAAATGCAAATGTATAAATCTGTGATATTTACAATCAATGGTAGTTGTCAAAACTTGGCAATAGTTCGCCAAGTGCATTTCTTCACAGATTATGCGATGGACGGATCAACGTAGATGCACGGCTTTCGAAATGATTTTAAGCGTTGTGTGTCCAACAAAAACACCATTAACAGGCCGATAAGAGTACTCGGTTCCCCGCCAATTGACAAGTTCATAACAAAATATGGCACTTTTGATAGATATGGGTAACTGAATGCTTTTGATTGAAAAACTCTTAGAATCTGCGAAAGTTAACCGGACGAATACATCTGGTTCACTGATTTCTGGAGAAATGTTCCAGTACTATGATATAATCGGCAAATTTCAATAAAAGCCTACACACCAAAAAAATCTGAATTTTATCGTTGACGTAATTGTAAACATGACACAATTCAACAAACCGTAATTTACGAATTGACGGAACATTACCGTGTTCCGTTTAATTTTACATGAAACATATTCTTTACATGCGCAATGACATAAAATTATACTTCCTACCATTCAGAAATAAAGCTGTATGAGAAGTAAAATTACACGATTTACGAAATTAAACGTCATGTAAAATTAAAATCAAACGTAAAACTAAATCATCTTTGATGCTCGTATATGTCAGGGTCAGAAGACGTAAATTTACACTATTTTTTCTAGGTGCATTATAGGTATCAAAACCCTGAGGTTCAGTCTTCTGAGCCAATTCCAAGAATTTTGGTGTCATTGCCAGTGTCGCCTTGAAATTCACAAATAGTATCCCGATTCTGGAACATTTCTCTGGAAATCCCAATTCCTGGGAATTAGATAAATTCATACAGTTCAATTTTACAGCGTCTAAAAGTAGATGAGTTCCTGAATCCAAAACATCCAAAAGCGTCCAAATTCCGTAGCTATGAGCATTTCAGTTTGTGGGTACCCGGGTAACCTTGTCGGTCTGTTGCGGGGTAAAAATCTGCTTAGGTGATTCCAAGCCTTTCTACAAAGTTATCTGTGCTTAGAAAGTTAAATATATTTGTATTTGTATTTCATCATACTTGCAGAGTAAGGGATCACCCTTATAAAATTTCTACAATCGGATTCCACGTTGCTCACACCACAATCTTTTTCATGAGAAAAAAAACCTGTTTTAATCCACCTAGCGGTGCAATTGTGTCTTTCTCATTTCTCTAAACTATGGCAAGGAGGCTTTTTATGTTCAACATAATTGTGGAAATGTCCATTAGATTCTTAGTACACTTTGCACTTATACACACATGCCAGCCACGAACTTGATGAGCTACGTGTCGACGGTGAAACACTTGAAACAAAAAAATATCATACTCCATTAGCCTAATCAGCATTAGATCAATGTTATCTGCTTGCTAACTCATTTTGTCATGCGGGGATGGGTATGTGAGGAGGGCGAAAGTCCCATGAACGAACGACTCCCCAGCTTAAATTGGTATGCTTTGAAATATAGTGGTGGTTTAAAGATAATGGGGTTGAAAGGGAGGGGTATGAGGTGGTGGTCTGAGGGGTGATTTAAGGAGATTTTTAAAGGAGGGGAGTGAACAGTAGAGGGGGGTGTAACCCCTCTCCGTAAACCATCAACTACGCCCCTGTTAAAATCCAGAAACCTTATGCGAGTCGAAAAAAAAATTGATTGGCCGGGATTAGCTTGACGTTTTTCAGAGTGATTGCATAACCTTTCTATATGAGAAAGGCAAAAATGTGCAAAATCCAAAAAAGTGAATCTTCGTCAATTTTTTTTCGTGTTTGCATCAAATCTCGACGTTTTATGCACCTTGAATACATTTAGCATCAAAAATAAATATTCTATTTTTAATTTTTCCTATAGTTTTTATGAGAAATTTCTGTGTGGCCGCACTCTGAAACCCGTAATTCCGGAACCAGAATTCCGATCGATCCAAAATTCAATAGCAGCTGATGGGAAGGTTGCACCTTTCATTTGAGACTAAGTTTGGGCAAATCGGTCCAGCCATCTCTGAGAAAAATGAGTGACATTATTTGACACATACGCACATACATACACACACACATACACACACACATACACACACATACATACACACACACATACAGACTTTTTCCGATCTCGACGAACTGAGTCGAATGGGATATGACACTCGGCCCTCCGGGCCGGGATTAGCTTGGCGTTTTTCAGAGTGATTGCATAACCTTTCTATATGAGAAAGGCAAAAATTGTAAACTATAACCTAAAAACAGACATGTGGAACCTATTCTAATATTTGTCGCTCGTCTCACTCGAATTAGTTCCCCTCATTCAGCCAGGCCATACATTCACGACGGAATCTTGCCGCTGAATTGAGAGATTTTATTCGGATTGGAAGCAGATTCCACTAAATAATTGCACGAACGAAAAAAGTGCCGTTATAATGAGAAGAATTAGGAGGTATAAGAGCAAAGTGGCGGACTCTAGTGCTTCTGAAAGGCTGCAACTCGTCAAAGGTAGGTAGGTTGGACCAAGGTGTATAATATTATATATAGTGACATAGCATCGATATTGGAAAAAGCTGTAAAAAGAACATCCCAACAGTTGTCGCTGTAAGTGGGTTACGCTACCAAATCTGGATAGATTGGAAATCCATCGAATACAATGGGTAAATGATACTCTTAATCGATTATAAGAAGCAGCTGAAGCATTCAAAATCAATTCCAAACCATAAGAAAAATAGGGTAAAAGAAGTAATTTAAACACTTTAAGTTTGGTAGAAACATGAAGCATACCCGCAGTAAGTCTCAAGTGTCGCAATCCTGCATAGATGCGCCCACATTGAACATTTATTTGGGGAAAATGTACTTTTGCATATAAAATATTTAAAATAATCCATAAAGAATTGTAAAACGATCCATAAAAAAGTTGTCCATGTTCCATAAAACAAAACTGAAAATCCATAAAACAGTTCGAATGATCCATAAAAAAGGCGATTTGATTCATAAATTATGTAAAATTGAACCATAAAACGGTCGCAAAAGAGCACTAAAATAGTAATAAAAGAGCAATTAAAATCAACCAATGCCCCATAAAAATATTGGAAATGTTCCATAAAATGATACATTTTGCGCCATAAATTAACTGACATTGATCCATATAATATTAACAATGTACATTAAAACACGTCGATATGTTCCATAATATCGACTAAAATGTTCCACGGTATTACAAAATGGAGCAATAAAATGTCAGAAAAAGTTCCATAAATTTGATGAAAATATTTGCTAAATAATTTTTCTTGGTCCATAGAAGATGTAAAAATTAACATTAAAAATGATTCATATATCGAACGTTAAATTATGGTTCATGGATATTTACAAAACGATCCATAAAAAAAGAAAATGTAAAACGATCCATTAATATGTGCCTATGCAGTAGAAAAAATAAATTTAATGAATTCATGCGAAATTTTATGGTAAACTGAAAACATAAGTTGTGCTTAATAATTCTCATAACAGTGACAGTGTTTTAACAAGTGAGCTTATACTGGGAGCTAGTGTGATGCGGCTTGGCCGCATATCCAAAGCCAAGGATTAACCTGTAGCTGGAATTGCAAGCGAACCTGTGGTCCTCTCGTTTGCCCGGTTTACTTAAACATCGGGGCTATAGCTAGTTAAAAGCCGACTGAGCGGCAGCGAAGTCGGACAGTGCACTAGAAAGCGATGTGGCATAGCCACATTAGTCAGTGTTCGTGTATAAAGTGTCCGTTTTCGCTTCAGATAGTTATTCAGATAGTATTTGCGACTCATGCCAGCCTGTATCAGTGGTCTAATAACTCTCAGCGCTCTAATATCATAAATACCCTGACGTTTAAAGAGTTACAATAATGATTTCAGGTTAGCTAAGGTCAGTTAGCTGACTAGTGGGATACGGAAGGTGAAGTTTAACTATAATGTATGCATGGTTTGTTGTAGTTTAACATTACAACCAAATGTAATAAACTTTATTATTAGTTCGAATAGCAAAAATTTCGCATGAATTCATTAAATTTAATTTTTCTGGTGCATAAGCACATATTAATGGATCGTTTTACATTTTCTTTTCCTATGAATCGTTTTGTAAATATTCATGAACCATAATTTAACGTTCAATATATGAATCATTTCTAATGTTCATTTTTACATCTTCTATGGACCAAGAAAAATTATTTAGCAAATATTTTCATCAAATTTATGGAACTTTTTCTGACATATTATTGCTCCATTTTGTAATACCGTGGAACATTTTAATCGATAGTATGGAACATATCGACGTGTTTTAATGCACATTGTTAATATTCTATGGATCAATGTCAGTTATTTATGACGCAAAATGTATCATTTTATGGAACATTTCCAATATTTTTATGGGGCATTGGTTGATTTTAATTGCTCTTTTATTACTATTTTAGTGCTCTTTTGCGACCATATTATGGTTCAATTTTACATAATCTATGGATCAAATCACCCCTTTTTATGGATCATTCACACTGTTTTATGGATTTTCAGTTTTGTTTTATGGAACATGGACAACTTTTTTATGGATCGTTTTTCAATTTTTTATGGATCATTTTTGTTGTTTTAGCGGCGCAAACTTAGGGCTGCCATTTATTTGAGAGTCCATTTCAAGGTTCGATTGGAATATCACACCTAGATTGCGAGCTTTAGCAACATACCCTATTTTTCGATAGTGGATAATTACATCTGATAACACGGTACGAGCTTGCCTTCTGGAAATAAACATGGCTCTTGTTTTTGACGAACTAATGGGAAGCAGATTACTAGAGGACCAATCCAAAATGTTTTTTAAATCCGAATAGATCAGTGTGGATAAGTCCTCTAAGTTGAAATCAGTTGAGCAGATGTACAGTTGTACGTCATCTGCAAACATATGAATTAAGCAGTATTTTAGAACTGAAGGCAAATCGTTTATAAGCAATGAGAATAACAGAGGTCCTAGAACGGATCCCTGGGGTACGCCTGATAAAATGTTGATTGGATTTGATAGACTTCCATATATTTCTACTGCTTGTGTACGTGAATTCAAATAAGATTTAATGAGCGAAACAGCAACACGATTGAAACCAAACTGATGTGATAGTTTCCGAAGTAATTTGACGTGAGATACTCTATCAAAAGCTTTAGAGAAATCTATCAGAAGCAAAAAGACAACACCTTTTTCGTACATACACTGGTGTATATCACCATATACTTTAAGAAGCGCCGAGGTGGTACTGTGTCCAGATCTGAAACCAGACTGGTACGGACTGAGGAAGTTAAACCGTGGAATATAGGCTTGCACTTGAGTTTTCAAAATAATCTCAAATGCCTTGGACAGTGAACATAAAATACTGATTGGACGGAGATTATTCAAACTTGATCCGGCAGGTTTCGTATCTGAATTATTTTAGCGGTCTTCCATGCTCGAGGAATTGAGCAGTTGAAATGAACAATTTGAAAAGGTGCGTTATTGGGGTGAGAAGGAACGGTAAAATATCCTTTATAAACCTTAGAGGGATACCATCCATACCGATGGCATTTGAAGTTATCGAAAAAATAGCATCAGAGACATCCAGCTCATTGCACGGAGTGAATAGAAAACCGTCAGAATTTAATGGTGGTATAGCTTGAGGTTCAGGATCTTGTGTAAAGTTGTCACCAAAAAAAGCATTGATTTCGTCTGAAGTGTTATCGAACTTGGCACAGTTCTTCGAGCCACCAGTAACGTTTAGCTTTTTGAGTTTCATCCAAAGCTCTTTACTTGAATTCGATGATTCTAAATTAGAGGTCATATAGTACGATTTCGCTTGATTAATGAGTTGAGTTACTTTATTACAAAGTCTTCTGAACTGGACATGGTCAGCAATTTATTTACTAGAAGTCCATTGGCGATATGCAGTGTCCCTGGCAATCATTGCATTCAAGATTTCGTTATTGAACCATGGAGCATGGGATTTAGGTCGAGGAGCTCGCAATGGTACAAAGTTATCATAGAGTTGAACAATATGACTATTAAAGTAATCAAAAGCTAAATCAGAATCGGTTATACTATAAAGTAAAGACCAATTTATAATATTCAAGGCGTCTTGTAATGCCAGAAAATTGATTCGATTATAGTCTCTGTACATGTTAGAACGGTTGTTACTGTTGCGAGTTATATTGAGAGATGCAAAAAATCTTATATCATATATCACCACGCGCAACTAGAAGTGGACATACCTCTCCATATGCTGCTACTATGAGTGAATTTTTCATAACCCCGACCTCATTCAGTAGTTGTAAAATACCCATGAAATCTAATTGCTATGGTATATAAGGCTCAGCGAGTAGTGTTCGTTGATTTGGGAATACGATGTGTGACGATGTCTTAGGAATCATTCAAATAGTCAAAAGTTATGTGTATGTCGATCTGCTTACAAATTTTTGAACTTGTTTCGAGCAAGGGCAACTCATCCGAAATTATGTCGGAGCAAAAAATAACATCAAACATCTCTTCTCTTCCAGACCATGCAAAAATTGTACGATTTTCCATTTTGAGTTTCTGTAACAATTCCGAGCCGCTCCGATTGATCTGTGCCCCTAATGATTTAATAGGTTCATAACTGCCGATTATGAATGGAAGTCAATTTCGGCTTCAGTATCATAAAACCTTTTTGAAATCATCAGAAGATGATTCATTATTCACAAAATATGTCGAACAATAGACATTTATTACAAGTATGGACGAGGCATTTCTCGCGGATTCGTCTAGCTGGTCTTATTGAAGGCAACAAGACGGGGTTCAGTAATGTTTATGAAAATACGGTTCTTGAACCAAACTGATGCAAGTTTTTCCTTCCTGCAGAAATCGAAGTAAATTCAAAGTTAACTGTACATTTATACCGGAGACCGTGTTCCCGCCAGTCATTCGGCTCACGGCATGGAGATACACCTTGACTTAAAGATTTCTGTTCTCCATCCCCACTGCGACTTGGGATCGGGAACCCAATTGAACACTTCTTGGTTGAGATACTTTAACTCGTCGAATACAACACGGCATCTAAGCTTATTTTGTCCGAAGAGATAATAGATTGTTATCAACCATTTAGTGGACCTCAACCACAGGTGGCCACCAAGGTGGTATTTTTAACACTCTTCCTCGCTATTCCATTCCGTTTTAAGGTTGGACAGAGAATGGGCAAAAATCGAAAACGAGCAGTTTTTTTCCTCACCGTGTGTTAGATCGTCATAAAAATCCATCAGCTTATGTAGAATGTTGTTACAGTACTGCGGATTGATTTTTATGAAGATCTAACACATGGTGTGGAAAAAACTGCTTTTTTCGTTTTCGATTTTTGCCCATTCTCTCTCCAACCTTAATTACTGTCGAGATATTATGACTACTTGTAGATGTCAACTGGTGTGCACATTTTGTTTCTACTACAACAACACCATGTATCATAATCCGCCAGCTAACAACGGAAGCAGCGCTTTCACCCCAAACCCTACGCTAATTTCGCTGTTGTCACCAAATATCCATTTTCTCGCATCCGTCAATCTACGTTACACTTGTTGATTACAGTCGGCGCTCATTCCGTTTTTGTTTGGGGAAGTTTGTTTTGAAAGTGATGGAAGCGCGAATCTTTCCTTTCGGTTTTCTTCCCGGCAGGTGATCAATTATCGCGCTCTCCCATGTACCACGTCTTGTTCAGAAGGTCGAAACCCATCACAGTAGACTGAAATAAAATGAAATATAGAAACACATCCCAAATCCAGGCCTCCTACCTCACGGCCAATGCAATGGTATCTAGCCCAAGCGGAACGGAAGGCAAAACAGCCAACGAATCGTTCCCCATCAATCAATCTCGGAAGCACGTGGTGCGTATTTTGTTCCCCTTTGAAAAAGACGTCTCGCACATACTTTGATTTTGTTTTCGTTCATCATGAACGACCCAACAACGACGCTCTAACAAATCGCCGCTGTCACGCTGGGTTAAATTGTTGAAAGTGTTGCTCTGATTTCTGTTTTGCGTTGACTCGTGGGAAATATTCAGGGACAACCGATTTCGGGTGGATCGGCATCGTAGTACAAAGATACTGGTCTGGTCATAACCAGAAATCTTGTTCTTGAGATATAGAGCTAATTATTTAGATTTAATACAGGCGAATTCACAACATAGCCTTGTCAACAACTCAATGGATTGTAGCGAAGGAAACGTGCCATTTAATGCAGAGTTTCGAAAATTAATTGCTGAATCCAATCGAGCTTGAATTGACGACTTTGCCGATGTCAAATGATAAGGTAATGAGCCCATTTGCATTCTATTCATATTCTCACCTTACCAGCTTGAAGCCCTTGGTTATGCGGCGTCTGCCATCTTTAGCTCAAATAGTTGGAAAACAATTTGGAAGCTCAATTCGACTTTTCGTTGCATCCAAAAATGAATATTTTACAGTCTCCAGGCCATTTTCGTTATTAAACTGGTGCAGCAAAGCTATTGGTATCATTTTATAGACGTACCATTGATTAAAGGCCTAGTAGTTAACGAAATAGTGCTCCCCAATATAACCAAAATGAGTTCATTGCCCTATATGCATTTATCAAAGTTTCTTCAGCAACTACAACAACCCAGCTATTTGGGAGCAAAAACCCGCAGCAATGAACGAGCGTTTCAGCTGAATGCCAATAACTTCAAAGTTGGAACACCATACTTTCTGGTTCTCCCATGACAATCGTCTTCCTCTAGAATCCCAACGAAACTTCCTGCTGCAATCAATATACATTTACTATTATTGTTTCTCATTTCGTTCGCAATACAAAACTCGCTGCTGCTTTGCCTCTGTCAAGCAACACCAGTGTTGAATGGCTCAAGAAGCCGATGAAAAGCGAAATGCGAAAAATTAAGAAATACAAACAATAATAACGAGGCAGACGTTCAGATAAATTCTTTTTTTTCTTCCTTATCTCATTCCGAACAGCGGTTTGCATTTTTCCATTCTGTGGAAATCTCTTCGAGGGCGAGTTCATCGTAGGCAATGAATAAGTTTGTCCCAATACATGCTTCTCGCTTCCCAGTTGCTTGGGAGCAAACGGGAGCAAAAATGCTTGCTTTTTTATACTCTGATTTGCTACCACAGGAAGAAAAAGAAGAAGAAGAGGAACAAGTTCGCTCCGGAGTACTTCCACTTTCTGCTGGTACTGGAACAAACGCAATATTCTCAGGTAGCTTATAGGTTAGAAGCGTGGGGGTGAGTGGCTAAAAAGTAGAACAGTGGAAAATAAACTCCGAAACAGAATGGAGCATTTGGGACGATCCATAAATGACGTAGCATTTTTTGAGTGATTTTTAACACTCCCCTCCCCAATCGTAGCATTTCATCACAAACCTCTAAATACCCCCCTGGTAATTACGTAGCTTAGCTTAAAAAGCTACGTAGCATGACATGGCCCCCTACCTCCATGACAAATACAATACTCTCCCCTCCCCCATATAATGCTACGTCATTTATGGATGATCCCTTTTGCTTGAAGTCGGCTTTACCTAGAAAGGAACAAAACAAAAGAAAGAAATCAATTTATGGGGTAACAAACAAACTAACAAACAAACATACAAACGAACAAGAAACAGAGAGCACTTTCTTCATATTAAACGATTGGTATTTAGATGGGATATGTTTCGCTTTGCTCTTTGGAGCAGACTAAACGAAGATGAAGCGAAAAACAAGTTAGTGTGAAATGTTTTGTTTCTGTTAATTGTTTTCAAATAGCACGTGAAAAAACATAAACCACTGTAGGTGAAAGAGGATCCGTGACGGTGAAAAAGTGTTGCCCTCACAACAACAATGTATTCATGTCCAAACATATCATTAGCCGGCAGTGAAGAGGGTGTGGCATTTGAGATAAGTAATGATGCGTTTGAAGATTCCTAGTGGTATGTTTAGTGGAGTGTAGCACATTTTTTAGTTCAGTACACCCCGAGGAAGTGACAACTGGACTGTAGAGAGAAACAAATCTTAAATTTAGTTTGTAGCAGTGAAAAATCAAGCTTTTCCAAGTTATCAAAATCGTTTATTAGATATGCTAGCTATGCGCTGTAAAAATAAATTGGTATAACCATGTTGTCCAAATGATGTAATACATATTAAAACGAGTGCTGCATTACTCTAGTTTGCGGGTCTGGATCACTAATTATCAATCAAAGCAGTTTTGACCACATTGGCCACTTGTGACGGTTCATGATGCCTCCGGGGAATTCGCCAAGTTCCTAAGCTAATATTACACCTATTCCCCAGGAAATTCTCTGCCGATTTTTACAATCTTGATTTCAAATGAAAGATGCAGTAATTCCATTGACTGCTGCTGAATTTCAGCTTGGTTAGTAAGGTTGGACTAAAATTTCCCACATAAATCGATTCAATCGTATTACCTCAGAGGCTAAAAACTATTGAAATGGTCACCAAATTTCTTCGATTCGCACATCTAGATCACTGATTACCAATCAAACATTCCTTGAATATATTGTCCACTATCGACGATTCCGGAAGTCCCAGATTCCGGGCATATTCCACAATTTAAGTCACATCGGTTCTTCGGTGATGACTGAACCGATTTTCGCAAACCAAGTCTCAAATGAAAGGCATAATATGCAGTTGAGTATAGCGTCGCCACCCCCTCCCCTTCATCACCTCTCTCCTTCATCACTCACCGCCCCTTGGACAACCCTCACACTCGAATTTCCTTCCTCCACCCCGTGTACCGAAATAAGATGATGAATTTCTGACGCATCCTCCACTCCCACTCTGCTAACCCCCCCATACCCTTTACTTCCAAATCCATTCTACCAAAACTTCAAAATATAATCACCTCAAGATAACATGAAATCTATGCTGAATAAGCTTGCTTTTGTATTATGCTTTGGTATTATGCTTTTTTGTTTAAAGTGAGTTAGCGTCTACTTTCGTGGTAATCTTGGGATATGTGCTAAGTATAATAAGAATGTATGTAATTTCTACAATTTTATTGAACAAAACCTAATGAATCATCGTTTGAATAAATGAGAAAGGCACAATCACACCACTAAATCTAGACTTTGCTTTTCAATAAATTTACACCATTTTTTTAGTGCGCTTTTTTAAATAAAGTTTAACTATTTCTCCACTTACATGATCTAGATATGATTTCGATGCAACCAACGGATTTGTAGTTACAATGTTTTGTGTTTTTTGTGTGTTTCAAAAATACATAAGCTCTTTCCAAAAGTATCGATTGAGTCTGTAGACCGATGAAAAATACAGCATCTTTCTTTATTACTTTATTCCGGAGTAGGCGAAAACCCGCTGGAGCAGAGAATCTTGTTTTTAACTTTCTATCCGGCATACAACCTCCTCTCTTTTTTTACCAAAATGTAACAAACGTCCAAATGATACATTTGTTACTACAATCAATACTAGCAGTGTAATATTAATAACTAAAAATTAGCACAAGGATATACTGCTAACAAGTAACGAACACAAAAACTATATCTTGACTTTTTACGGGAAAAATGAAGGACGATATTAGACCATAGAGTGGCGATCGAATAGACGACACATACTGACATACTGAAATATCCATAATAGCCGTAATTGATTGAGGCTTGGTTCTTGGTTGGTTCTATACTACAACCTGTTTATTTAGCCTCCTAAGATATTTAAATTTTAAACTGCCGTGCCGATTGAGCCATTTTGCCACAATGTCTATGTATTGCGGTGACATATATGCAATGGCTTCAATGGCACCATTATCAGAATAAAATTAATATCTTACCCCAAAAGACCATTTCTAGAGAAAATTTTCAATAGGACGTAAGTAACAATGAGAGATTCTCTTTGGGGTCTTTCTCTTCTGTTCATTACTCGGCCATTTCAACATTTACTACTCTACTCTTTGCATAATATTCTAGTAAAAACCGTCGGCTTTCGATATGTACTGGAAAATTAGTGCAAAGTGTTGTAATGACGTCGTAATAAACGAAAGAGAAGGAAACAAAGAGAGGCTCTCAATGTTACTTACGTCCTATTGAAAATTTTCTCTAGATTTATTCTACATACCGCATTTAATATCAACGACAGGCCTGAATGTCGATTTTGATATTCATCATATTTATATCATATTCGAAGGTCTTCATCAAAAGAAATGGTTTCAATATCATTTGGATACTTGACAGGTTAAGTTTCAGTAAAGTTTGTTTTAAATTTAACAAATGTTGACTTCATTTGGCAACCTGTTCATTTTGCCCACAATTCTTCTAATTTGTAAATATGGAAGCCAAGGATGCAAAATGCCTACCTTTTCTGCGGCTGTAATTTACGGCAATCTGTAAGCAAAGCAGTAACATGACAAAAAAATACTGCCCCCAGTACAGCCATCAGACGCGAGCGGTACAGTTTCTCTTTACTTATTTACACATTTTATTTTTAATCTATCCAATATTTTTAATCACAAACGACGACAACGAATGCGGTTCGTTTACGTCACGACTGGCATTAACGCTTTCGTGTGCGGGCCTCTCCCTTTGACTATGCAGAGAAAAGTGTACAAAGCGAGAGAACAAACTTTACTACGCCACACTCTCACCGAGCAGTCGAAGTACAGCAGCAAAACAAAAATGTATTCTACTGCTGTACGGAAAAATGTACTCGGTTTGGCTACCGTTCTGGCAAGAGCTGTAGTGATGTGTCGCTGTAGCGGGCGGCGGCGCGGCTTGTGCAAATGTAAATATACCGAAAAAATGTAGTTTACCGGTACCGTTGGCATCCTGATCGAAGCAATATAAACTTGTTCGTCTTCTGTACAGTTTGAGCGGAACATAAGATGCAATTTTAATTCACATCAAAGCTATTGTTGCTGAAAGTTCCCAGTCGTCCTTAACGCTGTTGGTTGTGTGAACGCTTTAGCTATAATTTATTATTCACCGTTAATATTTTTAATATAATTGAATAGAATAAACTCACAATTTTTCAGTCTATCTTCACCAATATTCTCAACCGATCGTATGGAATTAGGGTTAGGTTAGCTGTAGACATTACATTAGGCATTAAATTAAACAAATGTAGAGAAATAAATTCCACTTACTTCTAAATAATTCAAATTAAATTCACTTTCAAACTATGGAACTAGGATTAATTTAGCTTTAAGTATGTTTAGTTTAGTTGAAATTTTAACACCGTTCTGCTCACGTGCGCTTGCAATTATTATTCTTTCCTCTGCCAATCTATCTGTCAACCTCTCTACCTTATTTCGATGACCGAGGTAAACTTCACTCTCCATGATCGGTGATCTCTGTCGACGAGGGATACTCGCCGTCACATTCCCCAGCCCGTAAACCATTATTGTCCTCTTGATCTGGTCCTTCTTCTGCCACGACGTCGAGCACTGCAAGTTTAACGGCAGGGCGTCGTACGACTCCGCTTGTGGTTCGTATCCACGCTTGTCGAATTCTCCCATCCGATCCTACTGCTACTTTTACCACTCTTCCTCGGATCCACTGGTTCCTTACTGCCCCATCAACAATCAACACCAAACCTACTGCCACTTCCTTAACATCCTCGAACCATTTCGATCGCCTTGAGATTACCGGCAAGTATTCTTTGAGCCATCTCCTCCAGAATCTGTCCGTTATATGTTGCGCGAGTTTCCAGCTACTTCTTAAACCCGTTTTGTAGTTAATTGGTGATACTGGCAGCTGCTTTACTCCGTTCGAGCTTCCTAGCAGAAAATGATTGGGTGTCAATGCTTCTTCATCTGCCGATTGTAACGGGATGTACGTCAAAGGTCGTGTATTAATCATTGCTTCTGCTTCAATAATCACGGTCTCCAGGGTCTCGTCGTCGGGTTTTCGAGAGGCTTCCAAGATCGTTCCAATCGCCACTTTAACTGAACGAACCATTCGTTCCCATACTCCGCCCATATGTGGGGCCCCAGGTGGGTTGAAGTTCCACCGCGTAGTGGTATTTGTGAAAACTGATGACAATGTTTCGGTACGTTCCTGTATCTCTTTCTGCAACTGCTTATTTGCCCCTTGAAAATTCGTCCCGTTGTCGCTAAATATTTCTGCTGGTGCCCCTCTTCGTGATACGAAGCGTCTGATAGCCATCACGCAGGAGTCCGTTGAGAGACTGTGCACAACTTCCATATGAATCGCTCGGATGGTGAAACACGTGAATAGAGCGATCCAACGTTTAACGTTACTTCGACCTACTTTCACTAAGATTGGGCCGAAATAATCGAGGCCGACATATGTAAACGGTCGCACGAACGGAGTTAAGCGAGCCTTAGGTAAAGGCGCCATGGGCGGCGAGTGAGGAACGACTGTATTAATCTTGCACCATGCGCAGCTACGTGAGACCTTTGAAACCAATGACCGGAGTTTGAATATTTCGAACCTTTGTCTCATCTCGTTGACAATAGTCTCCCGGTTGGCGTGACGGAAGCGACGATGGAACCAGTCTATAATCAGCAAGGTGATTTTATGTTCACGCGGAAGGATTGCTGGATACTTAGTTTCGTATGGTACCCACGGTACAATGACCCGTCCCCGTTTGCGAATAATTCCGTATTCATCCATAAAGGGCCACCGCTTGTACAGTGCACTCGATTTTGATACCGTAGGGTGCTGTGCTTGAGGCGACCCACGCGTTCTCTCCAGCGCCTTTATCTCGGTTTGAAAAAATTCTAGTTGCGCCTGTTTCCACAAGGATCTTTCAGCGCTCACTAGCTCTTGCTGTGTAAGTAAACCTCGTTCAGATGGTTCCCCCGACCGTGCACTTCTCAGGTTATTGATAAAACGATGAACAAACGCTTGTGTTCGCAGAAGTTTTTCCCATCGACTGAATCGATCTACATCCACCAGCGCCGGATCGAGTATGTGATGTAAATTGCAGGTTCGAAGCTCTTCCTTCGTCGTGACTAATGGCCCTGGCAATTGTGGCCAGGTTGATTCAGGTTGTAGCGCGAATCCTGTTCCGAGGAACCATCTTGTGTCTGCTTTTATCTCGGGACCAGATCCCCACTTTGTCGCATCGTCCGCTATATTCATTTTACTGGGCACCCACCTCCACTCTTGTAAGTCAGTCGTTGTAAGGATTTCCCCTACTCGAAAACCGATGAACTGGTTATATTTGCGAGGGTCTGCACGTAGCCAAGCCAATACTGTTAGTGAGTCGGTCCAAAGAAATCGTTTCGTCACGGGCGCAGAATGCATTAATTGGACATTTTGCAAAAGTTTAGATCCCAGAACGGCTGCTTGGAGTTCAAGTCGTGGAATAGTTAGCATTTTCAACGGAGCAACTTTTGATTTTGCAGCTACTAGCGTCATTGATGGGCCCTCACAACCCTCGATCCGAAAATAAACTGCACACGAATAAGCTGACTCACTGGCATCTACGAAGACATGAATTTGTAGAGAAGCATAGGTTTCTGACGTTGCTTCAGTAAAGTAACAACGCTGTATACGTAGTGTATTAAACAGAGGGAGTAGTTCCACCCATTTCCGCCAACGTTGGAAAAGTTCTGCATTTATATAATCATCCCAATCAGCACCGGAGGCCCAAATATCCTGCATAAGTATTCTTCCGTGTATCAGAAAAAAGGATATGAGTCCTAGTGGATCAAACAGGCTCATTACTACACGTAGAACATCTCGTTTGGTCGGAATATACGTGGGCTCCAGGCTATGCCGCAAACCCTCACTCATGTTGAGATTGTATGTGAATTCATCGCTACTTGAAATCCAGTGAACACCCAAAACGGACTCCGTACCTTCTCCTTTTTCTAAATCGAGGGCTTTATGCTCATCCTCCGCTTCAGCACCGACTCGCCTTGTTATTTCAACTTCGTTTGACATGAAGTTTCTTAATTCGAACCCACCTTTGGCATGAATCATTTTAACCTCGCGCCCCAACTGAATCGCTTCCTGAACTGTTCCGAAACTATCCAGATAATCATCCACGTAATGATGACGAATGATTGCATCTGCTGCATGGGGATGTTCTTCTGAGAACTCTTGGGCATTTACATTTTTTACGTATTGGGCAGAGCATGGGGAACATGATGACCCAAACGTCGCCACGTTCATTATGAACACTTGTGGATCTTGTTCAGGATAATCTCGCCAGATGAAACGTTGGTACTGGCGATCTGCTTCTCTTATTCTTATATGCGATGGAACATTTCTTTAATGTCTCCTGTCAATGCATAACGATACAAGCGAAAGTTGAAAAGTACTGCGGGCAACGAGGTTGTCATGTCCGGACCTTTCATCAGAGCAGAATTTAATGAAATGCCCTCTACCTTGGCCGCGGCATCCCATATCATGCGTATCTTTGCCGGTTTTTCGGATTAATGACAACCCCTAGTGGCAAATACCACGTTTTATCAGGTTCGGTTGTAGTCAACTCATTGTACGAGGCTAACGTAGCATATCCTTTGATTTGATATTCGCGAATTTGCTGTCGAACTCTATCATACAAGGGTACGTCTTTGTTTAATCTTTTTTCTAATGAGCAAAGACGCCTGTACGCCATTCCATAGCTGTTGGGAAAAGATTTATCGTCGGTTTTCCAAATAAGACCCGTCTCATATCCTCCTGATGAAACTCGTTTGGTTGTAGTCTCCAAGATGGTTCTAGCTCGCTTATCATCTTCAGATTCTAGTAGTTTCGATTGGCAGGTAGTTATCGCGTTATCAACTGCAAAGAAGTCTCGAACCAGCTCATTTAATTCTAAATCTCTATCTGTCCAGCCTCCGACATGGAATCCGCACAAAGCTTGTAATTGTTCATTCCGACAGTTTCCATACACACTCCATCCTAAGCGGCATTTCGCAGCTATCGGCTCATCCCATCCACCTTCACGGACTTTTAATGGCACGGTGAGTTTCAAGTTGTCAAGGCCAATCAAGAGTTTTGGTTCCACTTCGTAGTAGTCATTCAGAGGAAGTCCACGCAGATGCGGATATTTTTTCGATAAATCCCGATAGTACATTGTTTGCCGTGGCAGCAACAGATTTTCAACTGTACGAGCTCCTGACAACTTGAAGCGCCTGGTGGGCCCAGCAATCTCCACACGAACTCTTTTAGAACGAGGTTCATTCCTTTTAACGTCACCCGTCCACTGTAGGCTCAAAGGTTCTATGGGCCCATCAATTTCAAGTTGCTCAGCTATCGCAGCTTCCAGCAGCGTCAACTGCGATCCTTCATCAATGAAGGCAAAAATTTCGATTTGTTTTGTTTTGCCGTATAATGTTACTGGAATGATCCTCAGAAATGGGCCGCAGCTGTCTTTCAATTGATCCATATGACTTGTAGAGATACCAGCACGTGTTGCAGCAGAGTGTAGAAGCGAATGGTGGCGCAGTCGGCACCCATCGATTCCACAGCCTTTCCACGTCTTGCAAGGCCACTTCCCGTGATAGTTAAGACACATTCTACACAAAGCATTTTGTTGTACAACCTTCAATCTGTTATCGACCGTCATTGATTTAAATTCAATACAATCTGTGACTCTATGCCCTTCAAATTTGCATGCTGCGCACAGTTTTCGTTGTATGCGATCAGTCGTTGTGCTCCTATAACCACCATCGTCTAACGCACGAGACTCAGTGTGGGTTTGTAAATATGTCCGATCCTTCAACTTCGTCCTATCCGATTTACTGACACTGCCCATTGGAAGATCATCCGCTACTTCATACGCAAGTTCAACTATGGTGTTCATAAATGTACCGAACGTGCTCAAATCGACTACCTTTGCCGAACATTTGTACGCTGACCATTGTAGGCGATACTCAACCGGCAATTTTGCGATAAGATCGTGTAAGAGAGACGGATTGTTCAGATGAGCATGTTGTTTCGCATTTTTCAAATGCTCTACCAAATTGTCCACTGCGTTACCAAACTCAATAACGCTCTCCATATCGTTCATCTTAGGAGATGCAAGCAAACGAATCTTCTCAGTCAGTGCTCGTATAAGAGTTTCAGGTCGCCCGTAACGCATATGTAGTGTTTTAATGACATGAGGCACACTTTCCGGCGAGAGCAGTCTACTTCTCACCATCTCCAGGGCATGACCTTTCAGGCAGCGCTGTAATCGAATGAGATTCTCGTCTAATGAGAACCCACAAGTAGTCGTTGTGCGTTCAAAGTTGCTAATCCAGATTGGCCATTCTTCTGGATCGCCCGCAAACATTGGCAAATCTTTTCCCATAACTTGTCGCGCAGCAATTTGGCGATTGTTTGGTCCAATATTTGCATATTGATCTACGATCTCATCTGAGGTTCGGTCATTTATTCTTGGTCGAGGAGGTGAATCTGGCACGATTGGTATGGCAGGGTTGGGCGGATAGGTAAACAGGTTAGGGTAAGTGAAAGGTGTTCTATTTTTATTTTCTGTTGCATATAAGGTGTTTGGTATATCACGGGGCTGCAGCATATCAGGCTCCCGCATAGCAGATGATCGCAATTCATTCGTGAAAGGTTGACCGGTTCCTCGTTCGCCGGGTTTCGGCGGGTTTAGAGCGGCGATATCATTGGGTGCTGACGTGGATTTAATGAATCCCTCAGTCTGCTGTCCACTGTTTTTCAACCACTCGTTAACCATTTCTGCAGAATCGGGTTCGCTTCGGTCTATGCTGGACTTATTGCTGCCGCCGTGATGTGAAAGCTGTCGTACTATTTTTGCCTTTTCCTCCATGGATTGCTTTCGTATGGCCATCTGTTGCTTTCGGAAGTCCCTCTCTTCAGCTAGCTTTCGCTCTTCAAATACTTTATCCTCAGCGATCCTCTTCGCTTCCATCGCCAACTCGCGATCTCGCGCTTTCTTCTCTTGCGCCAACTGGCGATCTCGCATCTCCTTTTCCGAAGCCAATTCTAGCTCCTTGATCTGTTTATTCTCTTCAAGAATCTCCAATTCCAGTTTAAGCGAGCACGGGCACTAGATGTTACGCTGGCCTTTTCGTCCATGATTACCTTTTTACTCCTACGTGAACTTGTTTTGCTAGCGGCAATCGATCTCGTCGATTTTTTTTCTGTCCCGATTGGAACCATCAATTGTTTTGATGGGTCAACAGCTTTCTTGATTGTGCCTGTCTTTTTTATTGTGTCTGAATCCGGAGTGGGTCCACATGCTACACATTTCCAATGACGATCTTTGACAGTCACGTCCACATTTGCGCAAGTGTAGTGAAACCATAAAGAGCAGGCATCGCAAGCAACCATATCATCGATATTATCAGGTTGCTGACATAGCACACAGCTGTATCCCGATTTAGGTTCATCCAAATGCTCCATGTCGGTCAAGGTGTTTCAGGTGAAAAATTCTAAAGGAATATTGTTGCTGAAAGTTCCCAGTCGTCCTTAACGCTGTTGGTTGTGTGAACGCTTTAGCTATAATTTATTATTCACCGTTAATATTTTTAATATAATTGAATAGAATAAACTCACAATTTTTCAGTCTATCTTCACCAATATTCTCAACCGATCGTATGGAATTAGGGTTAGGTTAGCTGTAGACATTACATTAGGCATTAAATTAAACAAATGTAGAGAAATAAATTCCACTTACTTCTAAATAATTTAAATTAAATTCACTTTCAAACTATGGAACTAGGATTAATTTAGCTTTAAGTATGTTTAGTTTAGTTGAAATTTTATCACCGTTCTGCTCACGTGCGCTTGTAATTATTATTCTTTCCTCTGCCAATCTATCTGTCAACCTCTCTACCTTATTTCGATGACCGAGGTAAACTTCACTCTCCATGATCGGTGATCTCTGTCGACGAGGGATACTCGCCGTCACAAAAGCTATGTGCCGAATTTCATCGTTATCCGATTAGGGTTACTCTGTTGATTTAAAACGAAGTGAAAAAAGTGGTTAACAATTTGAATCAGCAAAGCAAATGTATTTAGAACATTGCGCCAAAATGACTGATTAGTTACAATTTGTATTTAGCACAGTATACCAAAACACCGTTTAGCCTACAAAAGGTACACGAAATAACTATGATACCCAGCATATCGCCATTTACACGAATCAGTGATCGCCTACCAAAGCTTTGACTAGATAAAAAAATACTTATTCAACCATACCGATGTTCGCTCCATCTCACGTAACACCGCACTTTTTTTTCTTCAACTAACGCAAAATTCATTTTTACACACTTTTAGCGAGCTATCATTTTTCACAAGGTGATCCAACCCCCGGTAGGTATGGATTTATGTATGCCGCCCGGGCGATAGTTGTGTTTTTATAGTAGTGCTGCAGGTCATTGCATTACGCAGTGCTACTAGAATTCGTTCATGTGGAAAACTTTGTGAATAGTATTTTGCTAGCGACCAAGCATTCAGTTTTTATATTGATCTAAAATATCCGCTTTGCAGTTATTGAAGTGGGCTATATTCGATAACAAACATAGCATGAAATATGCGAATAGCTTTGTAGCTTCTTCCTTTCTATTTGGTTGGAGGGGTAAAAATGACCAAAGTTTTCCCGGCTAACTATACAACAGAATGCACGGCGAAGTACCTGCTGTGTATTCGCAGTTTGCACCTTCGCGTATGACAACTGTAACGTTTATCGAATGGTTTCATGTGCAGATCATTTGTGAAAAAAAGTTAGGATGCACTGAAATGCATTTTCGCTAAACTCTGCGGATGATTGAGAAATGTAATTTCAGAATATCTAATTTACAAAAATTCGATTTTTTTCATCCTGACAAAAATGTGTAACCCCTTAAGGGAAAGTTAAATGAAAACAAAACATAAAAATCGGTTTAACCACTCTTACTTCTCTAAACGTATTCTGCAAGAGTATAGGAACAATATTAACTCATTGATAATGCATATTCTGCGTTGTTGCTTGAGTAATATATATTCTTAGTAATATTTTTCTTAGCACATACTATATATAGTAGGTTAGGCAATAATGGGTTAAAATGAGATGATGTCTCCTTAACTGAAACTCTGGTAAACGTGAAATTCAATAGTAGATTCGAAAAGTTGCTAGGATACCACATGTTTTATTTTTCATTCCTGCCACCCTTAACGATCTTGCCGACCAATTGCTATTAGTTTTCCCCTGATAATGAGTTTACCTTATTACCCCGAATTCCATTATCGTGAATGTAATTAAAATTACTTCAACTTCCAGAAATTAAGAATCATTCAAAATCTTTCGATTTATTTTTTCATTCACTACAGCAAGAACGTAAATGAGCTGATTTGTTTTAAATATAATCTACTCTTTCGAATTTAGAAGGCTTTCGATTTCATCAATTATAGCGAAAATTGTGTTGGAATATCAAATAGTCTGAGAAAATTCTAAGACGCTTCAGACGCAAAACGTTGAGACGTGTTGTTCGGTCAAATATTAAATAGTTATTTTTTTCTGCATGTCATCTGGACGAAGGATAACAACAAGAAGCTCGAAAAATGACGTGATAAAACTTGCCGACCAATTGCCATTAGTTTTCCTTTGATAATGGTTTCAGCCCATTACCCCGAATTCTATTATCGCAAAAAGAAATAAAATTACTTCAGCTTCCATCGAACCAAAGGGTGATTTAAATGAAAGATAATTTACCGCAAGGATGCCTAACAGACGGTCGTTTTCATAAAGTAACAATATATCAAAATATTTCGAATTTTGTTTCATTCACTAGTATAAGACCGTAAATGAGGGAATATCAAATAGTCTGGTGCAAAAAATGATGAGATTTGTTTGTTCAAATATCAGATAGTTATTTGTTGGACGCAGGTTAATAACAAGAAGTGGGTTAGAAAAATGCCGTCATAAAACATTGTGTGCAAAAAGTAATATATGACTTCTAAGATAATAATGCATTTGATAGTCTGGTTTCGGTTGGGTTGGAGTTCAAGTTAGGTTTAGGATATTCAAATTTCAAATACTCTATTCCAGGTCGGTTTTGGGTTCACCATACTAAAAGGGTTTCGAATATTTTAACCATCTCTTGCCGGTTTCAATTACTGTTGGCTTCAGATACAAATTACTAATATTACTACCGTAAAAGACAAACACGAATTATTTCTATATAGTTATTGTGCTACCAAATCTCTTGCATTTATCGAAAAAAACTCTTAAGGTCTTGTGCATGTCTTAAGCACTACAGTACGCTAGTGAATGAAATGCAGTTTAGTATGATATGCGAAGTACTTTTCTTATGGATTTATATTATAATTATATTTGTATGAATCTTCCGGTGCGGTTGTAGCTTTTGGTAAGAGCCCGGCAAGTTTCAAAAGCGTCGTTCCGCCTTGATCGGGCTGGGCATGATTTTAACAATATTTGGAATTCAACGCCCAAATTTCGCACAGATATTCTTTGAAAGTAGATTGATCGATTTAAAAAAGCAATCTCTTTTAAAATCAGTAAATAAATGGCATAAAACTGAATAACACATCGTTTTGTAAAATTTCGGTCAAACTCAATATGGCCAATAGTAGCAGCAATTTCACTCTTGATACACCGACTAGAACTCTGACTTATCAAATGATATAGATATTTGTAGCAAGAAATAATGAGAACATAATTAAATATCCCTCCACAATACCAAATAATCAGAGAAATATTGTACATATTCGCAACGATTATATTTACTAAAATATGTGGCTAATTCCGATATTTGATTATACATACCAACAGCTTTAGTAGCAACTTTTCAATTAGCGAATAGATAATAGGAATTCTCAGATATACAGGGTGTTTGGTTCATGGTTAAGAACCTCTCGAAAGTTGATATACTATCATATTTGGAGAAAAAATCGTTCTGCATGTACCATCAAAACTCAGCCGCACAGAGTTATAGAACTTTTCATGTTAATAACTTATTTATCTTAAAATAATTGGAAGTGGGATTACGCAGAGTATGGAAAAGCACGTAGTCTTCGACTACCCCAAATTCGAGGATGTGTGAAGACTCCCAAATTTCCAGGCTATAATGAACTACAGCTAGTTCGGTTACATAGATAGAGGCAGGTTCCGCAGGTTTGAGAGAAACCAATACGTTATTATTGGAAATTCTGAAGCCTCGCGGCCTCATCGATCCGTTACCCATCAGAACATCTTATAGCAATCAACGGATATCCTACAAGTGAAGGTGATCCGCGATTCCACTTCTTGCAAGGACGTGTCGAAAAATAAGGTGGGAACGGGAGTATCTAGTATACTGGCACATGTGGGAACATAACTAAAAGATGTTGTTTCTTGTTTCATGTGATTGAAATACAGAGCCAGATAGGTTTGAAGCTCGCCCAGCCAATGGGTTCATAACTGTACAGCGATAAATTAAATGAGAGCAAAGATCCCAGAATCGATCTTTTGAAGGACTAGTACCCAACTAGTACTTTAGAACTCATCGTATGGATCGAAAGCATACTTAACAACGATATTGTATTCGTTCGCTATTATTGCAAATATTCACAGTTGGACGAAACTAGAACCACCCATATTACATTACTAAAAGTATCGTTTTATGATAATATCTTATCAGGTCACTTAGATGAGTTCCCAACCATGGCCCAGTCATTGTAGAAAACATCCTTTTTAGCGTTACATTTTCAGGTACCTAATGTCCCATCCCCTATGAGCCTTTAAAATTCATACTAAACCCGAGGTTATTTGAAAGTCTGAACTTGGGAGATTCTGCTACCAAGCAACCGAAGCTGAGCCGGATTATGCTTCCTTGAAAAAGGACTAACTCCATTAAGGGGTTATATCCAAAGTTGTGGCGAAAAAGTGAGCTAAGTTCGTAATTTTTTTAAAGCGTTTTATGCAAATTTTATTTGAAGAAGCGAAAGACAGTTCGTACTACTACCATCAAAGTTAAAAAAAAAACAGATTAATTAAAAAAATATGCAAGGTTGGTGAAGTTATGGCCTATCCCCCGAAACGTGTTTTTTTTGGCAGAGGTTTGCGTTGAACGCTCTCCAAGCCTAACCGCTCAACAGAAATCAAAAAAGTAAAAAGATTATTGAAGAAAAAAGGATTGTGGTGTACTTGAACGGATCGATTTCCCAATAAAAATTATTTTCCGATAAAAAAAACATGTTGACCAAAAAATTGTGTTTTGTGGTATTAAAAATTTTAAACAAAAATTCATTGCGAACAATCGAAAATTATTGGATCAAAAAGGAACAATCAAGTATACGAGAATATTAATATAAATAATTAAAAAAAAAAAATTATGAAGATCGGATGAATAGTTTTTGAGATATCACGTTCACCGCAACGGTACATTTCAAAAAACATAGTTCCGATATAATTACGTTTAAAGTTTTGCGTTAACTTCACTCGTGGAAGAACCTGCGCGCTGCGAACGGCTGTAGTTTGAAATCTGATGCTCCGACCTGTACTTTCTGAATATTCAATAAAAAATTTCAGTTTTTTGAGTTCCAACTTTGTATATAACCCCTTAAGCTCACACATTGAAAGCCACGTCAAAAAGTCGCGCTTTTCTGACATTAAATTGATTCAGGTCACATTGATTAGGTTTCTCCGAGAGAACGTCAGTGGAAACTCAGTCGAATGCCCCATTTTATGTTCGAGTCGCCATTTGTTCTTTTCTTGAGTAAGTAAGTTTGCTTTTCGATGAAAAAAGCGCCAGAAATAGTTCATTCCTTTTCCCAGTTTGGATACCAAACTAGGTCTCTAGCGACAAGTCGCTCTTCTCAGGTCAATTGTCGAGACATTGTTAGAAAATTTTCTCCAAAAATTTACATTTCAATCGGACGATAAAAGTTATGATCGGATGTTGACTTTCTAGATATGATGGCGATAAATTCCACGTAGCTGCAGAACTCAAAGAACCTACTGAAGAAATTGAGCAAGCGTTGCAAGATCAGGCAGATTCTTCTCCAAGTTGAATCTAAATCTGTTTGTGCCCGGACCATTCTTGTTTCATGAAAAGAATACAGTTGTTTATTTCAACGTTGTCAAAAATGAATCGATAGATTCTTCACTTGTAGTTGCATCGCGAATAATCTTTTGCACAGGAGCATAATCTGGATAAATAAAGATGGTAGTCTACATTTTTTGCATCCTTCAACGTTTTTCCGAAATTAACAAGCATTAAATTTGAAGACTAATGAAATTACGACACGGAAAACTAATCAACGGCTTTTGAAACCGTTTCCTTGAAGAAAAGAAGCTGCACCACGCGTATGATCTGTGAATTGCTGATAAACCAATGTCACAGATTATCTAGAGGTTGTGGTTTGATGTTTCCAAGCCAAGGGAGGTTTGTTTTCCTGGTCATCATAAATACATTGCCAGACGTGCATTGGATTGAATATTGCGTCCAGAAGATTAGCCCTCCGTTATAGAGCAACGTACTTGCAGTTCGTATGCTCAAAATCTGTAATAGTTTGCGTTAGAGTTATAGGGCCTCAGCCGGTATTTTTCAAGCTGAAAATATATAAATCGAAAACGCAATGGAATGATGGACGCTTTTTGCGGATAGGTTTTTATTTTAATAATTACTTCACTATTATCGTGCATGAATGCATACATGGAAACATCTCTTTTCTGTAAACCGCTGCCACTTAGTGGGAGTTCAATATTAGGATACCTACCATGAAAGCCTTCGGCTCACCATCTCCAAAAAATGAGGTAATGTTTTTATAACAATATTTTTACAGATGGGCTGCCTTTGTAAGTATTAGTAATTAGTAGGTATTAGTAATATTGATTTATATAACTTCCAATTATTAAACTATTTATATCATTCGACTTATGTTATCTCCGTCATTTATGGAAATTGTTGTACTCTTGTAAGAACGTAGCCAGGTGTGTGGAAATGAGCGGGTCTACGTCATTGCGGATTGTGGCGAAAACTGATATGATAATGCTCATTTCTGCAACTCCATTTACGATTTGTGAGGTGTACGTGCTATGCTATGCTATGCTATGCTAGGGGCATAATCTTGACAAATAAGTACATACTTCATCGATTTTTAAAAAATGGTACATGAGACCGTCCTGTTAAAAGTTTTTGCGATACAATTTCTAAATTGCGAAATATTGAATATCGCCAGCATTGTTCAAGAGGTTTTGATGATCATTAGGCCACTAGATCCGGAATAGAACTTTTGTTATATATTCTACATGAAAGGGTGGTTATTTTCATATTGTTGACCCAAAACCTCATAGTATTTCTAACAAAAGAACATAACATAGTACACCATTGGAAAGGTCTGCACTCCTTATTTCCAGAACAGTGGCAAAATTAAAAATTGTCTGAAAATGACAGCGTGGATAATTTTTAGTACCGAAAATCCCAAAAAATGATTTCTTGCCCTAAATCAAAATTTTGATTGTTGAATCGTAGTTTTGTTATGTATTTGATCAGACCTACAACCTTTACTAGATCATTTGAAAAATATATTCAATTCTTTAATTTTGTAATATGTTTTATTCTCAACTGGATGTACAAAAGGTTCTGAAACTAAAATAAATTGACATATTCGTCAATACTGTTTTTGCCTTTTTATTCATAAAATCTTCTATAGAAATAATAATTGGAGAAAAAATACCATCTGGGCTCAAGGACTTGTTAGAAGTAATTGTGACGAGCTCGATGATTTGAAGTTGGATTATAACCATAATCACCTCAAAAAAGTTCCTGAACACAGATGATATTTTCATCTCAAAATATTATTTCCGTGACAAATTTTGAATTCCGGGTGGCGTGGAAATTGTTTCATGTACAAGCACATGTCAATCACAATATCCAATCTGCTACAGCATCGCGTTATTTGAATCACATCAAAGCCATCGTTTTCATACTTTTCCAGTCGTTTACAGCACGGCCAGATGAGATCCGACGATTATAGCCTTTTTGTTACAGCATCCTATTTCCGAATATATTTAGGTAATACAACAGTGAGTATCAACACAGCCAGAATTATCTCATCGATTTTCTGTTTCGCTTGTATTACTTTGCTGTCAAACCATGTGACGCTCGGGTTGTTACCGATTTAGTATTAAATCTTGTTTATGTGGCGTCGTTCACCAGTAGAATTATGAAGAGGCGGTTCAATGGTTGTTTTCGAGCAGTAAAAACCTAGCTTCAACTTTTGGTGCCGGGCTGGCTCCATCGATACCCATAGAAGCCTCAGAGCCAACGTCGAAGAAGGATTGGAATAATGGGAGGTCATCTCCGCATATGTCGATGCTATAGGAAACCAACCGAGCTCGTCACATCGTAATCGTAAACACAAGTGGCGAATCTGAAAACAATTAGGCAGTAAATATAGCAGATGTAGCAGATTGGAACAGGAATTTTACTAGGAAAGGTATGCGTGTGTTAGATTGTTTGAGTTATGGAAGCTTAGTGGGAATGTAGAGCAATTTTCCTGTCATAACCAAGGATGAAAAAATCGTTCGGCCTAGTAATCATCCAGTATATAGTAATTCTTTACACCTTTGAAATTCGTACGATTGTCCACATGTATCAAATCAGGGAGTACTTTTCGCGATGTAGTACAACGATTTCTGGTATATCAGGACATTATAGTCGTCTACCTTGAGGCAGGGTTGGGTGGGCAAAGCTATGTCGTGGGAATCATGGAAAATACGAAAAACGACATTAACTACATCTCTTCCCCTCATAGACCAAACTTCCTGACTTATACCTCAGAAACAAACTATTCTCTTTACTTCTTTGCGATCTCTATTAGAAGAACTTCTCTTGCTAATATTTCAAATATTTTGTTAACTTCTTCCCAAAAACGACAGTTGGCGCAATAAGTGCGATAACGCTAACAAAGAGCCAACATCACGGGAAAAGTCCGAATAAAGATTCCAATGTTTAGACGATTTGTATGATTGTGAACTGTATTCTATGTTCCAGCACATCATATCGTGGGGTGGCTAAAGACCAATATTCCTTATTCATGACAATCAATGCTACCAATATTCCACAACATAGCGAAGGTTTAGGAGCTTATGCCATGCTTTTACTTGTAACCAAGTGTAATTTGGATAGTTTATTCATTAGCTAATTCTGTTGATATTGACAATAACCTTGCTCTGCTATGGCATCACCAAAATATGTTACCAATGTGAAATTTCTGTGAGAATTCTCTATGGATAATATTTTCCAATTTTAGCAGTATCTGATACCGATCGGAGAAAGTGAAAATGAACAATTTTTCTGGGCTGTTGCATCAGATCATAGTAACCGATTTTCTATCACTGTGTATTTATTAAACAGTATCATTTGGGATGAAATATAGGTAGAGAGGTGCGATCGATTTTCGGGTGAACGATTTTTTGCATCCTTGGTCATAACTAGATAGGAAACTGTATTCGCACTATTGTCATTTGTCTCCATCAGAGTGTCCCTTTTTTAATCACTCACGATTTTTTCCATGAATCCATGAAGACCTCTTTTATGTCTACAGTAAAATATTTTTTTCGGAAGTGTTTTTTTCTTCGTGAAACTACATTTTGGTTATAAAAACCTAAAGTACGATTTTTGTTTTAGTGTTTCGGATTCTCCTCGTCAGTAACTAGCACCAACTGGGTGTCTAGTTAGACGATGTATCTAAGCTAGTACCCAAATTAGCACTAGTTAGACACTAAAATCCAAAAAGTCACACGTCTTGCGTGAACACTAAACAACTGGCTTATACCGAGTGATGTCTCGATAGTAAGCACAGAAGTTCTGTTTGCCGACGAAGAATATGAACCGAAACTGTCTTATGGTTTGAAGACCCAAACGCCTGAAATTATGCAAATTCCCAAATGGGAAAATTTTGGACGATTCCAAATTTTTTGTGCATAAGGACACATACCTTACATAAAGTACGATTTTTGTTTTAGTGTTTCGGATTCTCCTCGTCAGTAACTAGCACCAACTGGGTGAAACACTAAAACAAAAATCGTACTTTATGTAAGGTATGTGTCCTTATGCACAAAAAATTTGGAATCGTCCAAAATTTTCCCATTTGGGAATTTGCATAATTTCAGGCGTTTGGGTCTTCAAACCATAAGACAGTTTCGGTTCATATTCTTCGTCGGCAAACAGAACTTCTGTGCTTACTATCGAGACATCACTCGGTATAAGCCAGTTGTTTAGTGTTCACGCAAGACGTGTGACTTTTTGGATTTTAGTGTCTAACTAGTGCTAATTTGGGTACTAGCTTAGATACATCGTCTAACTAGACACCCAGTTGGTGCTAGTTACTGACGAGGAGAATCCGAAACACTAAAACAAAAATCGTACTTTATGTAAGGTATGTGTCCTTATGCACAAAAAATTTGGAATCGTCCAAAATTTTCCCATTTGGGAATTTGCATATAAAAACCTAGTTATGTAGTAGTTATGGAAACAAAACATGTAGACTAGATATGCAGACTAGGATTCATGTAACAAGTGGCTATCTACACATTGTTATTGCATTAGGTTTGAAGAATTTAGCAGCAACAGCAGTGCCTGCCTGAGAGTACCAAGCTTGCCGAGCGCAGTAGCAGTTAAAAAACTGAGCTTGACCTTCAGCTTGTGCGACCACCCCTGGTTGCTACTTTGTTATCGATCTGGACTAGCTGAAGTTTCACAGGGAATCAGCAGATAACTACGCTTGGGAGTAGCGAAGCATCTTTCAATGTGCAATTCCTGGTAATCCTAAAGTCTTTGTTGATCAATACCGACGCCGGACAGGCTTTTGCTAGAGGCCATATATATGTAAGTATAGATGTTGAATTCTACTTCTTCATGACCGACGCCAGAAAGTTGACTCCACTATCTGGACTACACACCTAGAAAAAATCGTATGAATTTACGTCTCCTGACCATGGCATATACGAGCATCAAAAATGACATAGTTTTACGCTTGGTTTTAATTTTACATATCGTTAAATATTGCGAGTTACGTAATTCAACGTAATTCAACTAAATGTTGAAGAGTGTATTTTTTGGAACTGCGCATGGGAAGTACATCTTTCATGTAAAATTAATCAGAACATGGTTGTATTTCGTCATTTTTTCAATTACGGTTAGTTAGATTGTGGCAAGTTTGGAAATACGTCAACGATAAAATTCAGATTTTTTTTTGGTGTCAGTCCATCAACTCATGGACCGGGGATCAACGGCGTTACTTCCCTTCCGAAGGAAGAAGTAATCAAAGATTTTTTCACCTAAGGAAAACCTCGGCTGGGATTGAACCCAGACCAACTGGAATGAGTGGCGGTCACGCTTACCACTTAACCACCGGCGTCGTCAGAGTACCAAGCTTGCCGAGCGCAGTAGAAGCTTAAAAACTGGTGGAGGAACTGCACAACTTCGCCGACTAAAGGGGTAATAAGCACAAGGACAACAAGATACTGGTTTGGAAGATACAAGGAAACCTTAGCTTGCCCGTCAAGGAATAGAGAATCCTGGAGCAGAAAGCGGAATTTACCGAAAAGATGTCGTCCGCGACCAAGAAGTCGGTGGAAATAAGGCAAAAAATGTTATCACCAAAAGTAAGGGGAATTTACGAGGTAAAAGACAAACCCCACGGGACGGAAAAAGTGTCCTTCTCTACGGCAAAGAGACAAAGAGCTTTACCAGGTGATGTGACACCAACAAATATAAGAAGGCTACCCGCACCGTGCGCCACTAACGTGGGTAAAACACCCAATTGAAAATTGTCGGCAGCACAGTATGGAAGGCGAACAACAAGTATAGGTTCAAATTGCGAAAGCGTTTAAAGGGGGATTGTGGGGTAAGGGTTTCAGCGCAAGAAACACATTTTTTCATCTGCTTCCAGTCGAAGCAGCAAACAAGGCGCTAAACACTGGAAAGATCAAAGTAGGCTGGTCAGTATGTCCACTAGACTGCCCAGAAAAATAATGAATTTTTAAAAACACAATCGGCCCACCCCTGAGTCGATTTCTAGTCCCACCAGGAGTACTTGCTCCAAATTTGAAGCAAATCGAACAAGTCTAGCTACCGGACCAACGTGCTTGAAGTTTGTATGGGATTTTTCGACAATTTACATGGAGAAAACCCTCTTGCTCACATTTTCGCCGCTAGGTGGCACTGTATACATCAGATTATCACCAAAAGTGAAACTTAAGAAGATAATTCTATTGTCTACAACTTTGTTGAAGACTGCAAAGCAATCCGACTCGAATAGGAAAAGTTATTAAACTTTTAACGAAGTGATGTCTGAGTCAGTTTTGCATGGGGCCTAGCAGTGCATGATAGTGTATCAGTACTAGGTTCTAACAAACTAAACATTTTTGTGGATTAAAGGTTAGATTTAGCTGAATAGTATGTTCGGAAGAATTGCAGTACATAATACGAGCTATGTTTTGGTTAGAAAATTTTAGTTCAATCTGTGACCGCATAGATGGCGCCATCACTAACTTTTCAACGGAGAGAGATAGAATATCGAAATGTTTGGAAGAATTACTGCAATATTCTTGTTCTACAACTTTGTAGAAGAAACCTAATTTCTATCTCTCTTCGTTGAAAAGTTAGTGTTGGCGCCAGCTATGCGGTCAGATGTCGAACTACAATTTTCTAACCAAAACATAGCTCGTATTATATACTACAATTCTTCCGAACATACTATTCAGGTAGATCTAACCATTATTCCATAAAAATGTTTAGTTTGTTAGAACCTAGTACTGATACACTACCATGCACTGCTAGGCCCCATGCAAAACTGACTCAGACATCACTTCGTTAAAAGTTTAATAACTTTTCCTATTGGAGTCGGATTGCTTTGCAGTCTTCAACAAAGTTGTAGACAATAGAATTATCTTCTTAAGTTTCACTTTTGGTGATAATCTGATGTATACAGTGCCACCTAGCGGCGAAAATGTGAGCAAGAGGGTTTTCTCCATGTAAATTGTCGAAAAATCCCATACAAACTTCAAGCACGTTGGTCCGGTAGCTAGACTTGTTCGATTTGGCTCAAATTTGGAGTAGACACTCCTGGTGGGACTAGGAATCGACTCGGGGGTGGGCCGATGGGGGTCATTTTTTTTCTGTCACTCTAATGTCCACTGAGTGTCTCTCACCAACTGGAAGTGTGCTTTAAGGGCCATCTTCCTAGAAACTGTAGTGGACATGACAGCAGCAAATAATGCAGACGGTTCGTGGAAGAAGGCTACAAGGCTTCAAAATGTCTGAGCTGTGAAACGAAGACGGTAACAGTCACGTCACAGGAGGCCCACGATGTTCGGCCTTCAAACAGGCGACAGCAACGAAGTGACAGTGAAGGTAACGTAAATCACCCCGAACCACTGCAGCACAGCACAACACTTACTACGGCAATCTGGTCTAAGGGATATGTAGTTATCATCTCGGAGCCATCCCGGCCAGCGATAAAACCTGGATATCAGATAAAGCAAAATCAGCGGCGATTTGGACGATGGGAAGATATTTCAGAAAGTGGTTTATCGGACAAATGAAAGCTTTGTTATTGGCTAAATTAATGGAGTCTCCTTCTGCAGCTGCTACGCTCTTTCGCAATGGACGCTCGATCAAATCACAGAAATGCTCGATAAGCTGACAAAACAGCTTACCGATCGGAGACCTATCGTCATAGCCGGCGATTTCGATGCATGGTCAGTAGAATGAGTCAACCGCTTCACCAAGCCAAGGGTAAATAGTGTTCTCGAGTAGTAGTTGAAGCAGGCACTCCTGTTGGGCCTTGGAATCGGTTCAGGGATGAGCAAATAGAATTTTCAAAAACTCGTTTTCTTTCTGGGCAGTGTAGTACACTATTGGAAGCAATAGGCACGTGGAAGCGCATGTGATTCAATCAAACAAGCAGAGGTGGAAAACAACGAAGATAGTTTTCGTCGACGCGTTGAGATTTAAGTGCAGTCATGTGTGCTTCAATGCAGATGAAGTGATAACGGCATTGGTAAAAGCTTGCGATGTTACCAGACCAAGGTGCAGTCGCCATCCAGACTTTTTGTAGAACTCGATTGCTGACCAAGGTGCAAGTAGCCTCCGAACCAGGAGTAGAATGCAGAGAATCCACAAAGACGCTGAAAGAGCAGCTCTAAGACAAGCGTATACACCGCGCTTAACAAGGAAATCGAACTCAGTTAGAAAGCCTGCTGTGAGAAGCAAGAAGGCGGACGGTACCTTAAGCAAGTTGGCATATTAGTGGAATAACGCTGTAAACGGTAGATGGACCCGTCGACTAATTCCACACGGAAAACATTTATTCCCAAAATCGTGAATAAAGGGCCATGAATTCTGGAACAATCACGATTTTACGTTACGAAACCGGGACCATGAACAAAAATCTTGTCTTTTATAACTATGCTCAATTTTCTTGCAGTAACTTTATAAACTTTGTTCATGAAACCAAAGATTGATTCATGGTTTTATTTATGTAATTAAGAACATTAGTTCACAAAACCAAAGCAGTATGGATACTTTTTCGTGAACTATTTTACGAAACTAGAAATTTTATCAATGAATCCATTCAATTCTCACGAACTAAGTCATGATTACTAATATATTAGTCACGATTCAACAGCCATGCTTGTGAACTGGGTCACGAAATCATAAAACATTATTCAGGTATTCGTAAACTGGATCAAGATGCCTAGTACAAAATAACGACAGACCATTCGTGCTCGTGAAAAAAATCGCGAAATACTATTTATGGGTTCGGGAACTGGTTCATAATTCCTAGTACATGATTTACGATCCATCTTACGTGATTGTGATATTTAGAAGAAATCATAAAGTAAGCTCAAGAATAATAAATCACGATAACGTGTACATAAAAAACGAAAATCGTGAATAAGATCCTGAAATGATAAACAGAAATTACATAAAAATAATTATCAAAAATCGTGCCTAAAATCCTGAATTCATGATCATAAATCACACAACTCGTGACTAAAATATCACGATAACGTGATAGAAATTACCAAAATCGTGACTGAGATCTTGAAACATAAACATAAATCACATTACATTAGAAATCATGAACATAAATTACTCTACTCATGACTAAAGATATCAACAGAAATTACCTAAATCGTGATTAATACCCTGAAATCATGAACATAAATCATTCTACCCGTACAGAAAAATCCGACAGAAAACTTATGACGGTAACATGATGAGAATTTACGTAAATCGCGAAAAAGCTCCCGAAATCATGAACATCGTTTAATTGTCGACTGTATTCTCAAATTATGAATAATAACAAAAACTAAACATGTCCCGGGAACAACCACAGTAACTCAACCAAACATTCGTATGTAACGCCATGTCTTCGGGGCAATCTAGTTTCCAAATGCCAGGTTCATTATTCGTAATTTCAAGAACTTGATCACGGTTTTCGTAAACCGTTCAGTTCGCGAAATATTGATCTTTTTTCGTGAATTTATGTCGGATTTTTTTTATGCTTGTATCTGCTTTTTTCGGTAAATTTAAGATGAAAACTATGAAATTTAAAAACGGATAGGTTATGAATTTAGAACAGAAAACTAGGGCTAGTAAAGCTCATGTGTACATGATCCAAAGGAAATGTGAACAATTCTTTGCTCTCTGCTGGAGTTGGGCGTTCCAAGTCTACCACATGGTCGTTGATAGAACATAACTTACTTATCATCATGTTTTATCACCAACGCCGGCGGTTGTAATAAATGGAAGGTAGCCCACAACCGGGGACACTCTCCACTAATATAACAATTAGTTGGGAAATTACTAAAAAAAATCCATGTTCACTTCGGAAGAACACGAATGAGCTCTTTATTAGAAAGCAGCGTAGAGAAAATAGACGGTGTTGTGCTTAGAACCCTGCAACTCACGAACCGAACCGAAACTATGAAAATCCGCTCATTTGCCATATTGTTGATATCTCCTAGGTGAAAAATATGTGCATAAATAAAAAAAACGTAGCACAATTTAATTTAAAATCATTCTATGTTTGAGATAGGTTTAATTTGTATCGAAATTGGCCAATATATAATCATTCCGCAAATTAACCAAACTTCTCTATAAACTACGTGACTTCTCGTCTCGAGCAGAACTACTTAGTAGGCTCATCTTCTTACCTGGAACCCGGTAGCTCGTATACATGCTTTCAGTGCTATCGATTGTACGCTCCTCAGAGTATGAAAAAGCAAGCATCTTTCATGTTGCATTATCTTGCTATCATAACGAAACAACTTTTGCACTGACAAAGCAAGCAAGTTGGTATCGGTATGTCAACTAACCATGGTGATATATCGTTTTTCGCATCCACTTGTATTTTTCTCTTCTTTTTTCTTAGCTGATATGTTACCTTTGTTTGCTACTTTTATCGCTTGGTCATCTTTTTGTTTGGTTTCCCCTTCAGTTCCTCCGATGAATGCAGCTAGATGATTGCCACTTGTATCGCTCCGGCCGGGAAAGCTGAAAGTGCCAGTCTCATTTTTCATCCCTTCCCCTCACCCCTGGCAGTATCTTTTACCCGAGTCATCGTTTCGCGCATGGGCATCACAGTTTCACGCTACACCGGAGAGGAAATTATGATGTACACTGGTAGGTGATTGATTTCACGCCATTTTCACAGTCAATGAACTGCTGCGCAACATACCTTTAGTCAGGGAGAATAGCCGGTCCACATTCGAATTTGGGCCATTATGTACGTCATTGTCGGACTATTTTACAAAAATGTCAGACATTTACATTCTAGACAATAAGCATTTTCAGCATTTTTACTCGCCGGATTAAGCATAGTACAAGATAGAAAACACGCTTTATTATTTTTCCGAATGCTTTTTCCTCCAGATTCCTTACTTCGGCCAGCATATTTACGTATATATGGATATAACAAAACTTTTGCCATTTTCTACCCAGTTTTCGAGAACATCTTTTTTCCGCCGCGGACTATTCACGAAACAAAAAGCAAACCATCGTTCAAGATATACAACAACAGCAAGAAGTTCTCTTCAAGGATAAAATCGAGCGGAGTTCGGCAGGCGGGAAATGTAGCAGACAACAATTGGGCTAATTTCTTTGGACAACTTCCCTCCTGGTTTATCATCGACAGACGTGCTGCTCGGGGATCTTCCGTCTTTTTTTCTCGTTTCGAGTAAGCTTCCAACGAAAGAACAGCTGTAGCTATTGCACAGAAAGAATAACTACTCGCTATTATGCCCTCCGAAGAAGACACCACCCAGAAATGCACTAAAAGGAAAACATTTTCCTCTTTCGAAGATAAATACTTCTCTTTCCGAAATCTAGATAAGTGTATTTTAACCAGCTAGCGCCACTGGCATTCTGCAATTAATTTCCAAAAGTTGTGAGTCTTTATTCCACCAATGACACTTATGAGACGGCGAGAGGGTTTTATTACTTAACAATGTTGCATTTGGGTAAATTTATTTATTATATTGCGATTTAGCTCTACTAAGAATGCAGATTGAGAACCGACAACGTCTAAAACAGATTGATATTTATACAATGAACAAAATTTCGCTACTCCTTAATGCCAGTTGAATAATAGTTTCCTTATTCGAGTGTGTATATTGTGTTCAGCACGGATACTAATGAGAAGTCGAAAGCATCAGTTTCCCAATTATTAACAAGACAGTGAACGATTAAACGTTAGCTCATCGTGTTGGAAATATTTCTCATATTCGATACATGGCGAATACCTTCCACAATCCTCATCAAGTTTTTATATCCGAGCTGGACTGTCATAAATATGTTAATAGACAGATTATAAGCACCGTCGTTGGTCAGCTTTCAACGGAAAAACACCCACCCAAGTATCAGGGACCATCCGTTTACTCCACGAAACCATCGCAGTGGCAAAATGTATCATCATACCACCGAAACTACTTACTAACATCGAAATGGTTCTGTGTGGTCCATGCGGATTAGTGTGAAGTTGGTCAGATATTTATGCGATTGCGAGGGGAAAGTGCAGAGTTGTCGTAGTTACATCACTTCCCTATACCGGAGCGATTGGGAGGCCAGCAGAAGAGAAACAAATTGGCACGGGATTTGCAAACTCCATCGGTCAGTACGCAGTAAACAACTGTTTAGCCAAATGAAATTGCCAACAATAATTTAATTAGCGCTCCAATGGCCACAACTGGGCTAACGAGGGCTGGCAAACTGTCCGCTGTGTGGGGTAATTCGTTCTGTCTGCTATGCGGCATGTAAATTGGAATAACTTTTACTGCTCTAGATTGACCACCAGTCTAGCGGCGGATAAGTAATTTGGAACTAATTGAACGTGCAGATAGGTCACCAATCTGGCATTTCAGCACCATGACCGATGATAACTGCATCGATATGATTGAATGATAACATGAATATTTCACGGCAGGACATCAAAATCGAAATGAAATTTTGATGATAGGCTAGCCAGTTGATATTTGCGAAGCTCAAGATTATTTTATTGGTACGAGCACAAGTAGAAAAGGTTCAAAATCATTTTTGGTTCGATTTTAGAGGTCTAGCCTTAGAGTTTTTGAAAAAAAATCTTTAGAAAAATCACGAACCCTTTATGTGCGGGTTTGAGAATCGAATCCAGATGAGCAACGTACAAGGCAATTTACCAACAACGCCAATATCTGCCCCATCTCAAAACAAACTTATTTTAGTTTACGATACAGGAAAAAAAACAGAAAAAAAAGAAATAAATAGAAATCCATTAATGTTAAATGGAAGATAACACTTAGAAGATGAAAGGAAAAAAATCATTGAAAGTGTTTTGAAATATAACATAAAAACATTAAAGCTTCCCTACCCCAAAAACTCTTACACGATTGCGCTGGTAGTAAGAATTATTAACTATTGGATTGCTGCTGGCTTGTGCTTGCCCCAAGCAGCTTTCTAGAAACGACAACGTACGTGAAAGTACACACAAACCCAATTTTCGGAACCTTCTTCAACCTCCACAACCCATCAGCTATATGACCAGAGAGTGATATATGCCAATTTCGCCGCCATGAGCATCTACCAAATTGGGTCTAGTGGAACGTCGACGTCGATTATGATGGCTTGTCGTGAACCATTATAAACCAGTATATCTGAGTGATCATGACTCGATACGAGCATTCTTTAGAGCCGGAATAGGCAGGTATTGGAAGTTCGGCACAATTTCATCCGAAAGACTACGTTACAACGCCAACAATTGGGGCAAAATTGAAGCAATGCTATTGTGACCCTCAGTGTAGGCTGCGCATTAGAGTGACAGGAAAAAATAGACCCCTATCGGCCCACCCCTGAGTCGATTTCTAGTCCCACCAGCAAATCGGACAAGTCTAGCTACCGGACCAACGTGCCTGAAGTTTGTATGAGATTTTTCGACAATTTACATGGAGAAAACCCACTAACTCGCATTTTTGCCGCTTGGTGGCACTGTATGCATCGTATTGTCACTGTAGGTGAAAATAAGAAAGATAATTTAATTGTCTACAACTTTGTCGAAGACTGCTAGTGAATCTGGCTTTGTTAAAAGAAGTTATTAAACTTTTAGCGAAGTGATGTCTGAGTCAGTTTTCCATAGGGCCTAGCAGTGCATGCTTGTGCATCAGTACTCGATTCACACGAACTAAACATTTTTGTGAAATAACCGTTAGATTTAGCTCAATAGTATGTTCAGAAGAATTGTAGTAAATAATAGGAGTCATGTTTTGGTTAGAACATTTTAGTTCCACATTGTACCGCATAGAGGGCGCCAACACTAACTTTTCAACGGAGAGAGATAGAAATTAGGTGTCTTCCACAAAGTTGTAGAACAGGCATTTTGCAATAATTCTCCCGAACATCTCGATATTCTATCTCTCTCCGTTGACAAGTTAGTATAGGCGCCCTCTATGCGGTTACAGTTGGAACTAAAATTTTCAAGCCAAAACATAACCCGTATTATATGGTATAATTCTTTTGAACATACTATTGAGCTAAACCTAACGGTTATTTCACAAAAATGTATAGTTCGTGGGAATCGAGTACTGATACACAACCATGCACTGCTAGGCCCTATGGAAAACTGACTCAGACATCACTTCGTTAAAATTTTAATAACTTCTTTTAATAAAGCCGGATTTACTAGCAGTCTTCGACAAAGTGGTAGACAATTAAATTATCTTTCTTTTTTTCACGTACCGTGATAATACGATGCATATACACTCAGGTTTTTTTTTACGCGGGGGATACAAGCCGCGTAAATGAAAACCGCGTAAATGAAAACCGCGTAAATTTCAAAATCCACGTAAATGAAAACCGCGTAAATTTCAAAATCCGCGTAAATGAAAACCGCGTAAATTTCAAAATCCGCGTAAAAAAAAAACCGCGTAAAAAAATACCGCGCAAAAAAAAACCGCGTAAAAAAAAACTTGAGTGTAGTGCCATCTAGCGACAAAAATGCGAGTTAGTGGGTTTTCTCCATGTAAATTGTCGAAGAATCCCATACAAACTTCAGGCACGTTGGTCCGGTAGCTAGACTTGTCCGATTTGCTTCAAATTTGGTGCAAGAACTCCTAGTGGGACTAGGAATCGAATCAGGGGTGGGCCGATTGAGTTTTCAAAAAAAATTTATTTTTCTGGGCAGTCTACTGCGCATGCTAGTACGCGGCAGCCTACCATGTGTTGCCGATGGTCTTGTGCGGAGACTGACACATCCGGTAGGTATCCCCGTCTTCTTAGTGCCAAACATAACTCCTGCAATTCCTCGTTGGCATTATCCTACCATAGATGGCAATCATATCGGCTTCGATCACTGCAGAGAGTTCATTTCGCCTGAGCCACAGGTTAAATGCAGACTTGTAGACATACGGTTGTTCCAACTGGTGGGGCTGGGCACCGTGCACAGCTGTCGGCATCCATACTGCAATCTTTTCCTCCACAATCTGTAGATTGCAGTTAAAGATGTAGTCCGCTTGCGCTAGGTGAAGTGTACTATAGTTGCTTGATATACTTCATGTCGGTTGACAGTATCCATGCAGTATTCTCATAGCCTTCAAACCTGGGTTATGCATAGTGCCTGTATGTCGTACATGCCAAGGTATAGTCCCTCTTCATTCAGTGACAATGCGAACCTGTCTAGTGCCGACTAAAGATGGCGCATTCCTACTTGGCCAAACTTCATCCTCAATTTTCAGTCAAAATTCTCAAAGTTGACTCCAGGTGATGACTTCGGAACTGAAGGACAATACGGGGACAGCAAGCGAGTTGATTACTCCGAGTTTTTACCCGCTTTCAGATACAGTTCACTCAACTCAAGATCTTTACTCACACCTTGAGATTGTTGTGAATCCAGGAGAGTTATCAGAATCTGAGATACTTTCGTCGAACTCGTAACCATCAACCGTCGACCAATAGCCCTAATATCACCTCAACAGATTGGCATTTCGCCATTGGTTCTTTTGGTTAAAGGTTTCAGCGTGAAAAAATCACTTTTTTGCGATTTTTTTTAGAACTTTGCGTGAAGCAAATTTATCAAAATTTTTGTACATTATAGTGCATCATTTCAATAACACTTTGTAATTTTTCTATGCAAAAATATCGACAAACGATTCGGTGACGAAGGTTTTTGTAAAACGTCTCTGAAAAAACTGATTTGCGGTGTTACCTGTATTTCAAAAACTACTTAACCGATTTCTTTCAAACTTTGTATACATATTCTATGTTAAAAATACCTACCCCTACGTCGAGTTTTTGGAATAATTTTTCATTTAAGGGGGTGTTTACTCTTAAAAAGGTGGAATTTTTCGTGAAAAATAGTAATTTTTATTAAAAATGATTAAAGAACCCTCCTAATTGAAAATTTATCTCAAAAACTCAACGTAGGGGTTAGGTATTTACTTCTCTTTCGAAGCGTGACCTAAGATTTCTCTCGCATCAAAAAAATCTCATCGACCTCGGCTGGGATTGAACTCAGACCAACTAGGATGAGCGGCGGTCACGCTTACCACTCAACCACCGGCGCCTTCACAACATTCTTGACAGACACAGCGTTACTTCTGGCGAGTAGCCCATGGCTGCTACCTCCGTCCATTCATAACGGTAGCCTCCGTAAAGCTTGCTGTCTCACTTTCAGCACCAGGTCAGCTGTAGTTCGTGTGCACTTATTGTGCGATCGCTTGCCCAAAATTCTTCGTGAACGTAACGTAGCGACCACCTCATCTATGTTACTCCGAATTCCGAAGGGCCTTAGCCAAACCCCTACGTCCTTGTCAAACCATTGGACCGTCTGAAGTAGGCATCAAGCGCCTCATTCATTACGGTTACCTCAAGTTTGAGAGGCTGTACTCTCAAAGTACATGCTTCAGGAATTCCAATAAGAAATACAAGGCACTTCAATTTAATTTTCACAATGTTTTAGTATGTGTGTGTGAGTATGAGGATACGGATGGCCGGCCGGCGAAGACGGGATCTGCTGCTAGTTGGGTTTGCTGATACGATGGTCTCTCGGAGTTGATCGTCGGGCGGAAGGATCGACAATCGATATCGACGCTATGGCGTTTGCTTTGGTGGGTGACTAGTATTCATTACGTTCACCGATGCTCGAAATAGATACTGGTGCTATTCTACATCTAGGCTATATTATGGCAGTTAGCTCAACGATCTGTTGGTTAATCGAGTTTATGGACACAGTTTTGTTTTTAGGTATATGGCGTACGGAGACGATTTTGTGAACAATTTCTAGAACAGGAATGATAAATCATGACCAATATACCAAATCGGGAACTGTTGCATAAGGCAGAGATGGGTGCGTGAAAAATATTTCAAGTTTCGTGAAATAGTTCATTGACAAAAAATCACGATTTCGTGAACGATTTACGAAATTAGACACCAAGTTCATGAAACTATTGATAATAAATCTCGTATTCATAAAACTATTTGTGTTTTCAAAAACTAGTTCGCATATATGATATATATGGCATTATATTTCAATGTTTAGCTAAGTTATTGTGGTTGTGCCATGCTTAGTTTTTGGTATGATTCTTGTTCATAATTTGATATTTTATTCATGAGTTTACTATCGGATTTCTGGCAGAGTAGCGTGATTTATATTCATGATTTCAGAACCTTAGTCACAATCTACATAATTTATATTCAAGTTATCGCGATATTTTAGTTGCAAGTAGTGTGATTTGTGTTCATGATTTTATGAGCTTAGTCACGATTTTTTTATATTTTATTCAAGAGTAGTGTGGTTTATGTTTATGATTTCAGGATCTTGGTCACGATTTTCGTAATTTATATGTACGTTTTCATGATATATTCTTGAGCTCACTTTCGAATTTGACACGTGGAGTACTGTAATTCATTTTCATGATATCAGCAGTTTTATCGTGATATTCGTAATTTCTCTTTGTCTTATCTTGATATGCTATTTTTAATTACTGTCGGATTTTTATCGGAGTAACGTGACGATATGAAATGAATCATAAAAGTGTGACTGATTAGTAGTATTAGATACGAACACGATTTGTTGGCTCTATAATGTATTTTTGATGCTCATTGAAGTGTTCTGTCCAGACATCACATTGAACCTTATCAAATGAATAACGATTTTCGAACTCCTTATAGTTTTCTACTAATAGTACTAGTCGCTAGCAGCTAGACATAACTATATGATATTTCATGAAAAAACCCAATTTTTGTGAAATAGTTAACGTAAAATTTCATGACCATGTGCAGAATTGCTTGAAATTATAAGTAATTGGTGACAGCTTTTTAATGCCACAAACACTCATGATCGTGAATCATGTACTAGGAATCATGTACCAGTTCACAAAAACATGAACAATATTTCATGATTTTGTACACTATTTCACGGGCACGCTTGGTCAGACATAACTTTCATGAACCAGTTCACGTTTCCATGAATAAGATTTCCTGAATTTCCTGATTTGCGAACACTTTTTTCCGTGTGATAACTAATGGATTTTGAGTCACAGAGCGGAAATGAGCTTTATTTTCCGTATCTTAATTTTAACCTGCAACATATTTCGATTCGCTTAATCTTGTGAATATTAGTGTTAATGGTTCCTTCCTAATACATATTGAGTATTTCTAATTGAATTATAGGGATTAAACAGTGAAATTACGTTTTATTGCGGTATTTCCCTAAATATGTCAAAGCAGCAAAATATGCCTAATAGTCGCCTATTTGTAAAACCCTGCTTAATATACCACCTCATCTCATTAAAATGAGATAAATCCTCATTTTTTCAATTCAAAACTCAAATAACCAGAAATTAATAAATCTTGTCTTACCAAAGAAGTATTTTCGCCATATTTACAAGTAAAAACTTTTCTCAAGCAGCAATAGCAATCATAACAATCGCACTCATCAAATTGTATTTTATATTTGTTTCTCCCCCCTTCGCAGCACTTGTTCTATTGTGCATCTACCGGCCTTGGCAGTTCGGACAGATTTCAGATTGGACTGGCTCCAGAAACCGACATAAATAGCACGTCGACCGCAAAAACAACGCCATAATTACGGAACGATAAAGCGAAGCCAACGCCACCAATACTGTCCCCAACAATTCACCTTGCGGGTACCTGCCTAGTTGCGATTCCGCAATGGCCAAAGCCGATTCGATCCAGAATGGAATCAAGACAGAGTGAGTACAATTTTACTGTTTCCAATTAAGAACTTTTTCCACCCATTTGTTAGCCCCCGGCACACGATTCTGGTATGTCAATATGAAAAGTTTACCATCCAACTAATGAATATCGGGACAACAAGCAAAGTGAGATAGGGAACATTTCGTTGAATTAATTTTTGATTTATTTATCTTTGGATGAATACCAAAAGTATATTTTATCCGAAAACATATTTTGATACAAATAATCTTGTAAATATTAGTGTTAAATAGTTCCTTCTCAATACATACTTAAAGTTTCTGTTTGAATTACTGGAACTAAACAATGAACTTGATTGTTTTGACTAAATTCTTCAGGCTATTTGTTATTTGATAATTCGAGCGTTTTTTTGACGCTGGATCTAATCAACGAGGCATGAATTGGGGGTGGATTAACCACCGTGTTAAGTGGGCTATGATTCGATTTCCACACCTTCCATATTTTTGTCGTTTCGTACCAAAGTTTTGTTCGCATACTTCTCGGTTTTGTTTGTATTGAAATGGGCCTAGTGTAGGTGTCATCGCTTTGTTATACCTCGTCAAACCAAAATTAATTATTTCGTTCCAAAGAAATTGTCAATCTCAACTCGCAACCGGCCGGAATAATCATTTCCGTCAATCTAATTAGCAATCTGATGGTTTCAATTCAAGCGTATTTATCTTTCGGTTCGGCATCTCAACCGATGTTGTGGTTATTTAAGCGTGCTGATTGGTTATTTAAATTGTGAAATAACCCTAAAATTAATGGAAATTGGGTTCTCATTCTTCATTCATCAATATGTTCGGGAAGCATCTTAGCATCGTTGAAGAATCATGATCAAAATAAAAATATATTTTTTAATTTATTTGGATTGTGGGTTCCAAGCCATGCTGTTTACGTTATGTAAGGTAAAACAGCTCTCATTTTGTGTAATTGAACCTTTCTCCTCGAGGGCAAACTAATATCCCATTTTACTTTCAATATAAATTAGAAAATATCTATTAATTAGTTATTCACTTCAGCACATTTTAATATAGGTAAGTACCGTTTTTGCATATATACTGTTGGGTAGAACCCGTGATTTTGGGAAACCCTAGCTATATGGCACATTGGTCTTGAGGTTTTAAAAATATTGTGGTTTGCACTAAAATCTCGAGAAATAATATTAACACTTAGTTCAGTATAGCCCCAGGCCGTTTACGAGCCAACTTGCCCTGAAATTGAAACAACTGAACAGTTTTATCAGTTTCCGAACATTACCCCGCAAACCAATATTTTCGCATGACTGGCCATCCACCAGTTTCGCGAAACGTCTTTCTTTATCTAACTACAAAAACTAATTATGAATATTTTTTACCTAAATCATGTGACTAATTTATTGCATGAAAAAACAGATTCACCATTTTCACAACTCTATCCAAGGCTTCTATTTGATGATCTAGAGTAGATTAGGATACTTGGTGGCGCGCTATTTTGAATGAAAGTAGCGACGAAGTACTGCTTGATAAGTTTCTCGCGCTGTGATGATTCTGGTGTTTTATTGTCACGAGTAGCATTCACAATATCAAATGGTGAAAACTCCCGCTGTGGAGTGTTCAGTGTAATGTATCTACCAGAACAGGATTGTTACCCACTTAACGGTAAATTTGCGCTTTGCATTTATATTACGCTGCCCAACATTTCACGTGATGCGATAAAACATATAAGATAATAATTAATGTTTCGGAATGTCCTCCAAAGACACAGTTACTTATCCGCTTAAGGAAACTGTCGACAATGGACATCAGTTCCTGAACAGATATTGTACTCCAAGCTCTTGCAGGGCGGGCGAATAACGTGGGTTGTATAGTTAGTACTACCCCTACAAAAATAACCGAGACCAAGTGCACCAGCAGCAGCCAGTGAGGCCATACTGAGCACAAGCAACGAAAGACCAATGGGACGCCAAGGAAAGCTATGGTTTCAGGTACACACGCGGAAATCTTGCTTAGCACAAGAAGATCAGCTGTCTGGGTTGCCTAAAGTGATGACGCAAACAATCAATAAGCTCTACGAATTCATGATATGCAAGGGCAACGTGCACGGACAGAGCAGGGATTTAGTGATCAGCATCAAATCCACCGTAGTAGTAGCCGCCGAATGCAAATAGATGGCGCTATTGGAGAAAGCTGAAAACGCTAAAGAAGCACTTAAGACCACGGAGGCAGCGAAGGCAGAAGCCTATGAGACGCCGAAGAGTGGCCGGTATTCCCGTCCGGTTAAAGGATAAGTGAAACACCAGGAGAGGAGGAGAAACCGAAGAAACTCAAAAAGGTCGTGAATGACAGCGAAACAACCAACAAGTGGAAAGTGGATGGCGGACCGTAGAAGCCATAGAAGAGAGAAGGACAAAATAAAAGGAAAAGGATGAAAGGAAGAAAAAGGACCTTTCACTGCGTCATGAGAGGTATAAGTGAGACGCACTAGTCGTCAAAGCAAACGACGGTGTGAAGTACGCTGCGGGCACTGTGGGATTGCAGACAATCCCAAGCTAAAGGAGCTGGCGGAGAACGTAGAAAGAACTAGGCGCACCCAGAAAGATAATATGCTGTTCGCGCTGAAGAAGGATCCATTGATCAAAAGCTCAACGTATCGGGAACTCATGGCAGAAGCGGTTTGAGGAGAAGCGAACGTGAGAGCTTCATCTCAAAAAGCAGTGGTCGAGTACTGGAATCCTGACAAGATCTCAAGGAGAAAGAGCAGATGGCAATCTAGTTGAGGAAAGCATATAGTGGCTTACAGCAGCGATATGCTTATCGCCAGCCGCAGCCAACAATCTGATGTTGACCGGTAAGATCAAAATCGGATGATCATTACGATTGATCCCCAAAAGCTACTAAACAAACGGAGAAGTGTTACAGGTGCCTGGGTTTCGGTCATCAAGCAAGAAACTATAAAGGCCCGGACAGATCTGACCTGTGCAGAAAATGTGAGGACCCTTCTCATTTCTGGAGACTGCCCAATGCAGCCGAAGTGCATGCTCTGCACAAAGGCGAGCGGAAAGGACCACATGACGGGAGACTACTTATGCCCATAGTACAGAAAAGCGAAAGCAGGTCAATGATGATGGAGATAACCCAGCTCAATCTCAATCATTGCGACATTACACATCAACTATTGTGGCAGTCAACGACAGAAACGAATGGCAACGCTGCAATTATTACAGAGCCGCATCGTGTTCCTCCAGATAACGGAAATGGGTGGTGGATAGTGCAGGGATGCCGGTAATCCAAGTGATGGGTGGTTCCCCTGTCCAAGAGGTGGTGGATAGCAGACACGAAGGCTTAGTGAGTATGTAGCAGTTATGCTCCACTACGGTAGAGACCAGAGCAGTACAATCCGATGCTGAACGCACTAATCGACTCGTTTGTCGGACGAACGCCAGTTGTTGTAGGAGGAGTTAACGCTTGGACCTTGAAGCCGGAGTAGACTAGATCTAGTTGGGTACCAGTTGGGTAGTATGTGACGCAGCACCGCGTTCGGGTTATCGGAGACGCCAGTGAACTGGACGCCAGGCTCCACCGGAATTTCTGACCAACGTCAACACGTAACGAGATTCGTCGCCGGGGACTATATCGAGTCGACCGCGTCGAACAGCCAGCGGCGGGTCGTTGGGGTACCAGTGAACCGGAAGCCCCACATTCAATCGCTGGACAGACCACGGCACCTACTGTCTGGCCCGTTGTGTAGGCTAGGTCAACCGCCGGGGACTAGTTCGAGTAAATCGAAAAAGATTTTAGTACAAAGGGAGATAAATGGCTCACGAAAACAAGTATTGGGATCGGCATAAATTCACCACCGAGGAATTCACAGTGGGTTGGATACTGGGAGCTAATGCGCTCACTAAACAGACATCAGTACCGAGAGAAATTCCGTCGCCGGGAAACTCTCAGTAGAAGTAGGGTAGTGTCACCACCGGATAGTATCCAAGTGTATCTCAATAAAGCTGGGAACTAAAAGGCCCAAGAAAGCGGATATTGATGTCGGGAGAAATTACTGCGTCGAGGAACTCTCAGTCAGGTGAGCTCACCGCCGGAGACTGTCCGAGTACATCGTAGTGAGGCTGGAGACTGAAAGACTCACAGAAATAGGAGATAAACGGCTCATTCACCAGCTAAACGGCTCACTGATACGAGAGCTAAATTGGCTACATAAATAATGGAGACGAAAACAAGAGAAGAACTAAATGGCTCCATGATCGAGCCATTTCATAGACCAAGTGATGGTCCAAAACAGCTGCGAAAAACTTATGAGTGAAAGAAAGAGGTGCTTTCGTCGCATAACGCGATTCCCCACGAAGTAATATCATGAGGCGGTTAGGCACGAAAGTGAGTCGTGAGTCCCACACAGTGTCAATACACTGCAGGCCAGGCTTTTGAATCTGTTTAAACCTTACCATAAAGAAGCACGAAATATGCGCGTGTGCACTGCAAGTTATGTGAATGTAATACAAGCGTGTGTATTGCGAAAATGCAACAAATCCCTAGAAATATACCCCTCACTCTATGCTTACCCAGAAGATCCAACCGGAACAGAAGCCAGGATTCTGGCTGGTTCTACTTAGTATCCCGGCTCCAGTGACACAACCTAGCCTAATTAAAATCAGTCGTGCCACTGGAGCCGAATACTAACTAGAACCAGCCACAAGTCCGACTGAACTACTGAATATTTTCTTGTTAGGAAACACTTTGCCACTGCGACCGCTATTCAGGCTATCTTTTGTGGCTTACTACTGAGTTAAAAATGTTACACCGACCATGGGATTTTGCCAGGCTTACCTTCAGATAATTTAGCGAAGTGGGTGGAGTAGTCAATCGGGCGGAGTAGTCAATCGGCTTTAAATTAAAGATGTTTGATGACCATTCTCCTTTGGTCGAATATCTCGGAAAAAGTTTACTACACAGTTCCAAAATCTATCTAAGCTATCACCCATCTCGGATGAAATAAATCATCCTAGTACAAGGGGTTTCAAAAATACATTACATAAATAACGCTAGTTGTGTTTAATATCGTTGATCCACCAAACATTTCTAATGAATGCTGCAAACTTTATTAATATAATGCGACATGTAGATAGAGCTTCACAACAGCCACAAGTTTGCATAAAGTTTCCTGGGGAGACATGACTAACATAAAAGATTTGTATCTTTTCAAGCCACTTTTCATCAGAATTTCAGCAATATGTATTTAGCAAAACTTTACCAAGAGAAGAGGGTAGTGAGATTGTGGGATTTCACTATTCTTCCCATTTAAGTGAGATCCCAAATTCAAAAGTAACACCAAAGAGGACGAAAAGTTGGGTGTCATCGTTAAATTTGCATAATACACGAGGTAGGTTTAGCGTTGGCTCCGGTTGGTGGAAAAGTTTTTTTTCTTTCCATCGCAGTAGCTTCCTTTCCGGCAAGTGTAACCTGCTGTGGTAAGTGCGGGAATTTGATTGAGTTTTGTTAATTATTTTCAAAGTTTTCGTACATTCAAAGTATAAGCGCCAATGTCTGCTTTCGACCATTTGCATAATACTTAAGTGGGTCCAGATTACTAATGGATTTCGAGTCTCAGAGCGGAAGTGTAATTTTTGCAGCACACCAAGGAAGAGGCGTCGAATTTAAAATTTCAGATTTCGGTATCGCCCGTATTCACCGAGACGGCTACCGTTCGCCAAAAATTGTTCCGACCATGGCCAACAGATGCAGAGGCCCCGATTGGCGATGGCAGTAAAGCACCCGCCTGGGAACATTGCACATGCAAGCACCTACTGTCTATACCTAGGTTGCATCAGAAGTAGTGGTGATGCAGAGCTAACGAAATTAGGAGCTGCTGGTCGGTCTCTCTACAGTATGTATATTCTCCGTTTTCCCCATGTACAACACCGTTGGATCGTATGCTGGCGTAAAATAAATTGCACTTTTCTTAAATTACTACAATTTTCTGCATCTAATGGCAAACGACGACGGTCTGAGAAGTGGTTGTTGCACGAATCGCATGACTAAAGTAATCGCCACGCGTTCCGTGCCACTTTGGACATAGCTGCTGCTGAATGGCTGCTTCTGACGCGAACGGCAATAAGGGCTGATAGTAGTGCCTTTTGGCGGCACAGTCGATATCGATTTATGTGTATATTGAAGCCTCGGCCCGTTCCAGACGCTAATGTTTTACTCGTGAAATGTAATCAATACGTCTGAAGTGTTTTATTTTCCCTTTTGGTCTCCCGTTTCCGTCCAGCTTGTTAGAACCGGCCGGCTTACGACGGAGTTGCCCCTCCGTCAGACCTAAACCAGACGTACGGCCAACGACTTTATAATTAATGGGCTTTTGCGGATTGCCACAATGAAACCGACAGTGATTTGCCCCTTACGATCTAGATCATGGTTTCCCGTCTGTCGCCAACATTGCGTTGATGGCTTTTTTTAGCGTGTTTATAAAATAAATGCGAGAAAGACTGTGAGGTTGCCTCGGAGAAAGTATAACTTTATTGGCCATTAGCATCACATGAACCCTCATCTTGCGCCAACAATAATTGATGAGGCATTGATGGAGGGCGTATTAAAATAGTTATAACTGTATGAAGAGCTTTGGATTAGCAGTAGAGCCGAAGCTAGCTGTTTCTGCTCTCACTGCAGATAATATCTAGAATTTTGATTTTGTTCCTGTTCTTCTGCTTTTGTTGCAATGTCATCTTTTCCTCCAGTCCTTCACCGCTATTATAAGGAGCCTTGGTACTTCATTCCGACTTTGCATTTTATTCTTAGTAAACATTACAAATACAGATTTATTTAGTGCTACAGTCCTACTAGCCACTGAGAATCCTTTCTGACTGAGGCTCGAACATACGATGGCTAATGAGAACAGCACCTTTCACCCTGATCCGTCAGATCAGTGTATCAGACGGCACACCACGGAAAATACTGTACAAAAGTTAATAAGACAACAGCGTCTACACACTTAAAAATATTTACATCTCGCAAGATGCACATAAAAGGAGCGTCATAATTCATTTCAATTTACATTCAAGAACATGTAAAAATGCGTCTTGTTCTACATCAAAAGAGACACAATATTTTATTTCACATATCGAAACATGTCAAATCGTCGCTGTTGTGCTATCTTATGACAAACGCCATTTTGGGGTAAACTGAGTTAGATATGCAGCATTACTAATCTGAAAATTCCCTACAAAATGGCGTTTTCAGAATTTTGAAATTTTGCTTGGTTACTGAGTTATAGCGAAAAAAGTGAAGAGAAATTGTCAGTTTTTTGCTTTAAATCACTGTATCTTGGGATTCGCTTAAGTAATGTAGAAGTTTTAGATGTTTTACATTTCTTATAAAAGAAATGTATAGAATTCGCTCAAACTTTCAAGATTTTTTCCGAGGCCCGGAGGGCCGAGTCTTATATACCAATCGACTCAGCTCGACGATTTGGGACAATGTCTGTGTGTGTGTGTGTGTGTCTGTGTGTGTGTGTGTGTGTATGTAACGGACAAATTCTCATTCGTGTTTCTCAGCAATGGCTGAACCGATCTTATCCAAACCAATTTTAAATGAAAGAACTAAAAAACAGTATGAACGCTATTAATTTGTTTTTGATTCTGATGTTTAGTTTCCAAGATATGAATGTTTGAATGCGCAAAAATGGCGTTTTTTGCAGTTTTTTTAAATTATCTGCCGAAATTGACAATGTAGATTAACAATTTATATGTTTTTAGACAGCTTTAACGAATATCTTTCGAACAAGCTATAGATTGTTGAAATCGTACTATTATCAAAAGATATATTTAACATTAAATGCGGACGAAAGATTTTTATCATTTCCCATAGCCAGAAATATGACCAAAAACATGTAATCTATTATTAACGCCAAAACGGCTTATTTTAGGTCAATAGTATCTTCTGAGAATTTAATGGAGGCAATATGCCCTTTCTTTTGGTATTGTGCTTTTGCTGATTAATCCCCCTACGAGTGAGATATTTTCACAAATTTTTTTGGAAGTGATTATATCGAAATGATGCCTTCAGCAAATTTGTAGCTCTTACTTTTGCGAATAACGTTACTGAAGACTTCAAATATCTATTTTGAATACTTTAAAAGCTATGGCTTGTTGTTTGTTGATTACTCTTTGTCGCTTATTTATTGTTCAATATAGTAATAATCCATTGAAATAAGCCAAACATTATTTCGATAAAACGAATTTTGTATTTCATTTTACTATCTACAACCGCTAGAAATAATCACCGAACACTTCCAAGTTATCTGGAAGGAACTTGATAACTTATCAGTACAAAAATGTTCATTTGTGCGAACTTTCTGACTGCAATTTTGCTAACTTATAACCATCGGATCGATCTGAAACATATCGGAAAATGAGAAGCGAAATAAATAACTCCAAGCAACGGCGTAGCCAAGAGAAGGTTTTGGGGTTTAACACCATACAACCCCCCCCCCCCCCCCACAACACCCAAAAAAAAATTGGATTGAAGTTGAAAATTTATTGATGCAGACTGATTTAATTCAATATTACAATAACAATTATCTGATCCGTAGATTGATAACCTGTTGTTGTAAACATCATGAGGACTTTTGATAAATTGTCGGAATGGGGTCCTGATATGTAACTGATCTCTTGGTCTTGATTTCACAGTTGTCTAATAGCATCAATATCAAATTCCTGTCTGAAAACATTCCAATAGAAAATTCCAGAGTTCTGTAATCAATCATAATCCTCAGATTTATTTTCAAATTGATCTCGTTTTTGTAGAGATGTACTGTAATAAGGGTCTTTATTTAATAGGAAGCGAAGTTAAAATTGATTTAATTCTATGAAACATAGAACTGCTCAACAAAAAATGCATAAATTTCAACAATTGCTTAAAATGTTTTTGCCTTTCTCGTTCACCGGAGGACCGAGTGTCATATGCTAATCGACTCAGTTCGTCGAGATCGGAAAATGTCTGTGTGTATGTATGTCTGTATGTATGTGTGTGTATGTGTGTGTATGTGTGTATGTGGAAAAAATGTGACCTCTGTTAATCAGAGATGGCTGGATCGATTTGCACAAAGTTAGTCTCAAATGAAAGGTACAATCTTCCCATCGGCTGCTATTGAATTTTTTATTGATTGGACTTCCGGTTCCGGAGTTACGAGTTGAAGAGTGCAATCACACAACAAATTCCCATATAAACTGAAATGAAAAATTTTCAAAATCAAATTTGTATTTTTGATGCCAAATGACATTATAATGCATGAAACATTGAGATTTGATGTAAACTCGAAAAAATAACGTTTGACTAAAATTGATTTTTTTGGACTTTGGTACTTATTTGCTCTGTTACTATTTTCTGAAAAATTAATTTTGCATAATTTTAAAACTTCAAAAATTACGGTTTCTGAATTATGCCGTTTAGACATTAAGATCGATTTTCACCAAACCCCCACCAATTGTAAAATTGGTATTGTAAAAAAACGTAAGGGCGATACTTCAATGCTGATAGGTGGGACCGAAAAAGTAAACAATCGCCAAAGGGACTATATACTATACAATCATTTTGTCAATTTCAATAGCAAACACAAATTTTAATTTAATAATTTCAAATACTTCATGAAGTTTTGGGTTTCGATCACTGAATCATGCAATCTAGGATGTAAAAAACACAATAGTTCTAAATTGGAAATAAAACCAAGTCTGGAAATATGCACTGTTGATTTTCTTTGAATGCACTATGAGTCACAAGGGCGATTTTTCGGTACAAAAATCAATAACTCCCAAACCGTTCATTTTAGAGAAATTATGCTGAGAGAATATTTTTGGGGATTAAATTCGCTTTCTTTTAAAGTAAAATGTAGCTAGGGTGGTCCTCTCAAACATTCTTTTCGAAAAATTATTTTTCGAACAAAATGGTATAGCAAGGTACTTACTTCAGCAAAATTGTAGAAAAATGTTTTTCAGTTAACATTTTCAAATGAATTAAAGTTATAGCACTATCGGTTTTTATGTTATAATTATTTTTATTCTTTAACTTAGGGTGTTTCTGAAAAAGTCAGTTTTTTAACTATAACTTTTTAAATAGTTAGTCTATCTTCATACTCTCTATGAAGCAATTTTAGTACTTTTCATTGCGCATATTTCTGCTGAAGAATGTGAATCGATATCATTTTTCGTTATCGAGTTACGATCATTTTTTTTAAATAAAAATGATAGTTTTCAATGTCCTCTAACTCAGAAGGTTGCAAAAACTAGCAGCTAAATTTGTACTCTTTTGAAAGTGCATCAAAAATACTATAAAATATTTCAAAATCAAAGTCAGCATTTTTGCCCTTCGATGTCAAATATAAACAACAACACCACGAGTCGTGACAGTTTAATTGGTATCAATCTCATTCATGCATCGAATCGCAGTAGCCGACGACTGCTTTGATCAACGCGTGTAGTGCTTTGTATTATTAGTGCTGTTAAAATGGATAAAATAAAGTTGTTCGATCTCTGGAAAGTGGCCAAAGGTGAAAATAAAAATAAAATAAAAGTTGTGTTTGAGGAAATAATGAGATAATTTGATGTGGGACAAAATGAAAAAAATAAGTTCACTCAGAATGCAAAAGCTGTAACAATTAAAACATGTAAAAGGTTTGATCAATTTTGGAAAGACAGTAATCGAATTGAGACGAAAGTGCTCGATAAAAATTCGAAATATTTTGAGAAGCCGTTAACAGTTCCTACAAAAGATTCAAACTGCACTTCCTCCCAAACCAGCATTCACAGAAATTCGTCGCTTACTTAGAACAGAATGAAGGGTAATCCTTAATTCATTTGCTTTTTAAGGCAAAATGCGCTACATTTTATATTATGCCAACACTTCCATTACCAACAAGTTTCATGAGCGAACAAGGAGCTGAGGCTCGGAACGATCGACTGAGTCACGGTAGAAATTGTTCAAGAGTCGCGAACATGGAAGATGTTTTCTTTAGAGCAATGGACTCGTCTAATCCGGTTCTTGCAGTTAGAAGATCCCGATACAGTAAACGCACTGAAATAAGTTCAATATTAAATGAGTTAGCACTTTGAGAAAAGAGACACGATTCAGATAACTATAACGACGACGATGCTGATGATGTTGATGATTGTGATTATAATAATTATGAGGATGACGATGATAATAAAGTAGTTACGTAGAATAGTAAAATAAATATCTGTCTGAGCCTAACGTTTTCAATATTTGTGTACATATATTTGACAAGCTCAAAAAATCATTTAACAACTCGACTTTTTGATCTAGTAAAGCAGGTTCTAAATGGCAATGACCAGACCCTTAAAAACAGCCGTATGCTGATGTCATTTAATCATAATGTTGATGTCAACATTTTTCGCTGAATGACAAAAAAGCAAAAGTTGATTTTGAGATATTTTACAGTATTTTTGATGCACTTTCGAAAGAGTACATATTTAGCTGCTAGTTTTTGCAACCTTCTGAGTTAGAGGTCATTGAAAACTATCATTTTTATTTAAAAAAATGATCGTAATTCGATAACGAAAAATGATATCGATTCACATTCTCCAGCAGAAATATGCGCAATGAAAAGTACTAAAATTGCTTCATAGAGAGTATGAAGATAGACTAACTATTTAAAAAGTTATAGTTAAAAAACTGACTTTTTCAGAAAAACTAAAATGACACCCTAAGATAAAGAAGAAAAATAATTATAACATGAAAACCGATAATGCTATAATGCTATAACTTTGATGCATTTGAAAATGTTACTTGAAAAACATTTTTCTACAACTTTGCTGAAGTAAGTACCTTGCTACACCATTTAGTTCTAAACATAATTTTTCGAAAATAATGTTTGAGAGGACCACCCTAGCTACATTTTGCTTTAAAAGTAAGAAAATTTAATTTCCAAAAATATTCTCTCAGACATAATTTCTCTAAAATGAACGGTTTGGAAGTTATTGATTTTTGTACCGAAAAACCGCCCTTGTGACCCATAGTGGAATGGTGGGTTTTTTAAAGAAAAAGCGTTGATTTCTTAATTCTCAGTCGCGTTGGAAATTTGAGTAAAGTATAAACTTCAAATCGATTAAAAAAAAATCGATTTTTTTTGGCTCAGTACAATATACATAACCCCTTTAGAAAAATCAGTTTTCCCACCACAATGCATTGATTGAGGAATTTAGATATTTTATTAACAGAGCATTAGCAATAATTCGTTTGTATGTCTATTTTATGGGCCATTTTTTCGCCTTCCCATTGATTTGGTTTGAGATTTCTAGCACTGATGTTGTCCTATGCTGATTTGAGTGATTCTCTGAGTCCTGCCACTATCCCATGTAGTATGTGTTATCAAAAACATCGCGAAGCATCAAGTTCTAAATGTTCTCAAACGATATAATATCCGAAGAGAGTGATAAGAGTTATAAGAAATGTCTCATCACACTGTTAGGTGGATTAAAAGCGTTTTTATATGTAAAAATGTCTGAGGAACACAATGGCATAATAATTTTTAAAATAAAAATACATGTATAGCGAGAAATATGCAGTTTTACTTTTAAATTGGCAATATTTCATGTTTGGCAACACTGTAATTAAAAATTACTATTTTTTCTAGATTGCTTACTCAATTTCCTTCAAAATGCATCTCATCGATTGTTTTTAGGCCGAATAAAGCCGAAGATATTAATAAAAGTTAATAATTGTTCCTTTTTTCTATGGAAAATTTTCCATGCACAATTATGACACACCATACAAATTTTGCCATCAATACACACCTACGACACGTGTGAGTGCGACTTTTGTTTACATTTATAGTGAAAACTCGCAACATAGTCAACCGAACTTCATGATGTTTGAGAGTTTAATACAGAATAGATTGAAGCATTTGTTGTCTTCTTTGAATTGTTTTTACCATTTATAAGTTTCAAGATATTCAATCTCAAACTTTAAAAATCGTTTTTCTCGAAATGTGCTAAATGGCGCTTGTCATAAGATAGCACAACAGCGACGAAATTCCATTATTAAACAGCAAAATGCGTCGCAATGTTGTTTACGTCAAATGTAATTTTCATTTTTTCTGTGTGTTTTTCAAGAAAATCCAACATAGCAACAATTAAATCATAAACATTGCTTAGGCAGTAATGAATACTGAAACAATGCAATCTGTGCGCAGCTTTCTCGGTTGTGTAAACGAATGTGCATCATAACGTCCGGGACCTTAAGACGCACAACGAGTGCGTCAAAAGATCCAGGAACAAATCGACACACACACATCTTTCTTTGGGGCCTAAGATGCAAAGTACTCAAATTGAGTTTGAATATTTTACGATGTTTTTTCGAAATGTAGCTTTTATTGTAGGTAATTTTTTTTTTAATTTTGATTATAGAGGTTGTAACCTTAGGGTCATTCGCCTCTTTTCGGGTTAGAGAAATCTCTTTTGGAAAAATCTCTAACCCTATTTGCGGGGGTTGGGAATCGAGCCCAGGTGAGCTGCGTACAAGGCAATCGATTTACTCACTACGCTATGCCGTAAAATTATTTTTTGACAGTGTTAAACCATCTATGGTTAATGTGGGACGGTACGTATGGTTTGGTTCACTCTCCATTGTCGATTTGTCTGATTATGTCGTAACGGCTGAGTCAGGCAATTGATGTAGAACTGGCATATATGATAGAATAGAGGGTAACTTATTGTCTTGCGTGCAATTATATCCTTCCTAGGATTAATTGGTAACATTTTCCGGTGTTCGATTGGAGCATTCGATTCGATTCATTCGGGAGTTAAGATAGATTTGCCAACGCAAGTTAATCACCAATTCCATTTCATTCATTTTTAGCAATAAAACCGTTTGTTGGCATTTGTTTTTCAATTCATACGATACTATTTGCACCCGAACTTTATGTGTATAGTTTTTCTTCCACTTTTTGACGCAACTATCACATCAAAATATAATTTTTAATCGAAGCAACAGAAAAACAACACATCGCTTACATACCAAACTCTCCCATAATCGTTACATGTCTAAAAACTAAACAACGAATCAACAAATAATCGGAAAGTCAACCCACTGTTGAACTGAAACAATATTCATTGAGGACAAATCCATTAGAACACGACTTTATCGTAATTGTCCTTTGTTGGAGATTGCTACAGCATGTTAATTGTGATCGCAATGATTCCACATAACTACACTACCCTCAAACCTTCATTGAAAGCTACCACTCTAATCCTTTTCAACTTCCTTATCGTCCCGGTCCATCGAAGCTCGAAAGGAATGGCGGCTGGATCAAGCATCAATATTCATTATTACGTGCAAAATTCATTTCACAGCACTTTATAAGCCGACGAGGAACCAGACTACATCTTCCGATTCGGCAGTCGCAGCCGGAAGTGTCGATAAGGACTGCAAATTGATTTATGCCCTGTTGGATGCCATAGAGGATGAGAATCGCGTACTCGCTGGCAAAAGTTGCGAGGGGAGAAATATTTTATTGGAGCAATTTTTAAATCATGTAGCCATATTCGCGGCAACATTTACCACCAAAGGCAAGAGAAAAATGTTGGTAGGGTAAAAGCAATTTAGAACTGTGGAACGAATAAATTGGAAGATGTTAGCCTATCTTAATAAATTTTGGTTTGGCACGTGCAAAATATCATGCTGATGTGTTAAAATTATTTACTATCAAATTAGATTTATTGATACATTCAATCATGGAGTGTATATATTTTGTTTGATTTCAAGGACACGTCATTACACTGTCAAATAGAGACCAAGTCTAGTAATGATGTTATCTATAGGGGAATTATGGTTAAAACCGACCCTTTAAATTTGACCCTTTATCTGAGTTACCACAAAACCAGAATTCTTATTTGAAAGGTTTTTAACTATGCCTGTCTTTGTCAGTGATTCAAAAAATTAATTTCGTTAAAAATAACTGGTTGCACAGACATCGGTACCGTGAGAAATTCCGCCACATTCTGTAGTCCTTGACTGACGGCGAACATGGACAGGAGAGTGTGCGAGAAGTATACCCATAGCGATCACCAGGCGATTCGCTACCGCACTGGTCAAAGGAACCCTGCTACAGCACGGAGAAGGACGACCGGCAAGCTAAAGTGGAAGACGAAAGCCTTTAACAAAAAACTCTTTGTTGAGTCACTTTGGCGAACAGCGGAATCAAGTACGTTGATGCAGCTGATCTAACAAGAAGGATTGTGACGGCTTGTGACGTTACAATGCCACGAAAACTGGAGCCATTCAGTAGACGGCGTGCAGCATACTGGTTAAATGGCTCAGTAGCAGTACGCTACACGCTGCTTGTCTCAGAGCCAGAGGGTGTACAGAGAGCAAGATCGGAGAGTGAGAGTGGAGCGCAAGCGACATTTCGAGAAACTAGGGACACTTTAAAAAGCTTAGCAAGCTGTTTGCCCTAAGTAGTTGTACTGAGAAGTAGACGCTAATCACTGGCAAACACGTACTGAGTCGTCATGACGAAGATGAGAGTCCGTCGACACCAGCTGAAACATGCTCGGTAAGCTAAAGAGGGTCTCTTTCCGAAATACGATCCAACTACCTGATCACCGGCACTGTACGGCAAAGGAGAAGGAGCAAACACAGCCGAGTGGCAAGCGACTAACGACGAGCTCAAAGAAGCATCGAAGCGACTAAAATCAAAGAAAGCCCCCGGTTCGGATGGAATACCAGACGGGGCGCTGAAAGCTGCGATCCTGGCATATCCGGACATGTTCAGAATGCTACTGCAGAAGTGTTTAGATGATGGCAATTTCCCCGAAATGGAGAAGGTACAGAAGCTGGTGTTGCTGCGAAGTCAGGGAAGTAACCGAGCCATACAGCCTCGTATAGGCCGATGTCGCAGCGCTGCACAAAAGAATGAGCTACTTCCAGAGAGCTACTTCCAGAGTAAAATACTGCTGTACGAGACGAACGAAGGGCAAAATTCAATGCGAGGCGCAGCGGGCGTTCTAAAGGGCTTCATTCTCGGTTCAACTGTTTGGAACGGGATGTACGATGGGGTCTCAACACAGCGGCTGCCCGGGAAAGTGAAAATCGTGCGTTTCGCTGACTAACGGTGATAAGTGAGTCACTTGGAGAAGTGGAGGTGCCGGTGACGGAGACAATAGACGATCGAGAGCTGGATGAACGGAGTCAAGCTGCAAAGACATCACCACAAGACGGATGTGTTGTTGGTCAGCAACTGCAAAGCGGTTCAGCGGATAAAGATCACCGTCGAAGGGCACGTGTTTGCATCGAAGCATGCACTGAAGCAATTGGGAGTGGTAGTCGACGACCTGTTGAGCTTTAACAACCACGTTGATTACACCTGCGAAAAGTCGATCTGTTATCTAGTGTTTCGTCATCGATACTGCGATATGGGGTTCCAACCTGAAATGCGACGCTGAAAACCAAACGGAGCCTTGAAAAACTGAACAGGATGTTCTTGCTGGTGGTCGTACGATTGCAAACAGAACAATATCTTCGGAGGCAGTATGCGTTATCGCCGATATGATCCCCATCTGCATGACCCTGGCGGAGGATATCAAGTGCTACAATCAAGAAACGTTAGAAAGATTATGAGAATCGATTCGATGGTGACCTGGCAGCCGGAATGGTACAATACGGAAAAAGGAAAGTGGAGCTACCGGCTCATCCCAAACCTGTCGACGTGGGTCAATAGAAAGCACGGAGAGATGACCTTCCACCAGAAACAGCTCCTGTCGGGCCACGGCTGCTTCAGGAAGCATCTTCATCGGTTCGGGCACACAACGTCACCATTGTGCCCGAAGTGTGAGAACGTTGAGCACACACCGGAGCATATGGTCTTCGAATGTCCGAGGTTTGAAGCGACGTGCAAGGAGCTAATTAAAACGGGGGGACCGGGCATCAACCCGGATAATGTAGACTACAGAATGACAAGCGATGTCAGTCTTCACGACTGTGAAACGCAGTAAATAGAGTTATGATGTAGATCATGACCGTCTTACAGCAGAAACGGCGTGATGAACGTCGAGCAATGGTTTCGGGAGAGCAATCACCGCCAAGGAATTCTCCGCAGGAATAAGCTCCATCACCGAGGACTAGTCGAGTAGACTGCAACAGAGCACCGACCATGGGTCATCGAAACGCCAGCGAACCGGACGCCACGTTACATCCGCAATCGCCAGACCAACCACGATACCCCTCCGGTTATTCCGAAAGAAATATAGCGAAAACCAAAGAAGAATCGTTATTGGTAGAACTTCTTTCGCCAGAGAACTCTTCGTCAGCGAAAGTAAGATTCACCGTTGGGTACTAGACTGAGTAGACCGCGGCGAGACACCACCATTCGTGGGTCATCGGGGCACCAGTGAACCGGAAGCCCTGCTTCATCGGAATCGCCCAACTGACCTCGACACCTAGTCGATTGGCTCGGTTTCGGGAGAACTTCTCTTGCCGGGAACTCTCCGTTGCAGTAGGTCAGCCCGAGCAAACGAAAAGCCCATAATGCCCCCATGATCATGGTCCAAATTCACACCCACAGCATGGTGTTTTGATTGTGTTTGGAATGGGTTCAATCTATGAATACACCATCACCATGGTCCCATTTAAAAACCATATTCTAGTGTATTTATGGGTTTTTGAGACCATTTCATTGTATTTTGATGGTTATAAAATTTGGCTCAGACCATGTTCATGGTGGATAAAACAACTTTTGCGCGTGAAAGACACAAAACCTATAACTAAAATAGTTGTGGAATTAAGTTTCAAGCTTGTCTCATCAGAAAATAAAAAAAAACTCGTTCGTGTGTTTTACGGGTAGTGCAAGAGTTTTTATCTATATATAGCACTGAAATTATTTTATCGCTTCTCACCAGTCAATAACTGAGGCTGTCCCCACAACCTCTTTTCAAGCTCAGGGGGGCTGCAGCTAAACTAGCCCCTTCCCCCACAAAAGCAGAACTTGCACCACTTTGACAAGTTTTATCGACTAAATTGAAAACCGAAAACTTTCGGCATCCGGACCTGAGAGGGTAAAATTTGCGCTTCATTTCAAACAAAAGAAAGCAGATTCGGATCGCATGACTTGGCAGCGGCAACAATGAATTGAAGAATGGTCTGCCGCCGTCGTATTTGCATGTGGCGAAGATTGGATTCCCATGTTCCAGAATTGTGAATTTGAACCAGAAAAGTTTAGCAGCAATTGGATAGCGATTGGTGGTAAAAGTGCACAACCTGCGCAAGGGACGCAAGAGGTTGCTGGAAAACAACAATGAAATTTGCCAAAGAAAAACACTTCGCATATGTGCATTTGGTTTTCTTGCACGATGCTTCCAATGCACAGAAGCACCAACTGGGACTCTGATCTTACCCGAAAGAAAACGTGTACAGTGGAAATTTGATAACCGGTGCGCCGGGTAGATCGGTGAGACGAAAAAATACCAACTTGGATGGAAAGCTTACATGGTAGAAAATAAAAAAAAAACGAAACATTTCACCCGAAACAATGCTTTTTCTGATGCCGGACAAATCGACAGTATCTATGCAAATAAGCATAAATATTGCATTCGTTAGGCGAGTAGAAGAACGATCCGAAACAGTCAAACGAGTCGTGTAATGATTACATTATAGATTTGTTGGTGAGGGGCTTATAGTTGTGGAAACTATTTACGTAAGAGACTGTTATGCAAAGCATGTTTGTTTGGTGGAGCGGATGAGTTCCACAGAAATAAAAAAAATCTGCCTTAATGCTTTGTTCAGAGTCGACAAATGAACATATCTCCGGTAAGTCGTTAATTGGGTAACAAACTTCACAGGCTCCCAAGCTACAAGCTTTGATGTATGCAAATAAGACTGTGGGGTAGATTCAAGATTGTAGTACCAATGCTTTGAAAGTTTGTAAAAAATCATATAATTAAATGGATCATAAAACATATTCATATTCGATCGATTAAGAGAGGGAGGGTTAAACGACAAACGACTCGATGAAGAAACTTTTTGTAGAACGTCCCAGGAAAAACACGATATGCGGTGATAACTGCCATTAAAAAACTACTTAACTGATTTCCTTCAAACTATGCATAAAAATATAAAAAATACCTAACCCCTACGTTGAGTTTTCGAGATACTTTTTCAATCAAGGGGATTATTACTCATTTGAAATAAAAACTATTTTTCATGAAAAGTTCCATCCGTTAGTGTTAAATTTAAATAACTTTAACACATATGCATATATGTACCCCATCGAGTGTTTAGACCCTTTTAATTATGTGTATCACTGGTTGCAGGACAGGTTGCAAACCATATGACACATGATGAATCCGAAACTACAGTTAGTACGAAACTGTTAATAAGTAGGTAGTTTGTTTGCTTCGCTACAGTCACGTGCTTCTTAACCAACAAGTACGCGACTTATCATATTACTAATAGGCGCACCACTCTAGCCCTGCTTCCTTCAGGACAATCTTCTTCCAGACCTCAACCAAGAAAAGAGGCAAACTCATATATTTAGAGTGCGCTCCAAGAGTTGTCTGGCTCATTACCATTCCCATGCTGTATTCGCGTCCTTTCTTGTATCTCCCTGTTTCGCCAGTCGGAATGTACGGAGAGGCAAGCAAGGTAGGATTGCATGAGTGCTGAACGAACCCCCAGGATTCTAGGGGTGGCAACGGCACTGACGGAATGGCACCTTCGAAAGTGGTTTTCCAGCTTCTGCAAATAACGTAAGGGAGTTAAGCGCATTAAAGGTTAATGCAATGCACCAATGGCAACGCAACACTCAAGGGTCGCACATTTTTATCCCGTCCCCGCTATTTTTTGGCTCTTTTCCTGGCAGGACTGAAATTACAGGAAGGAGAAAATGTGCTCTGTACGTGCAACTTTCCATTGTTATACTTCTCAAAATCTCAGGTATCCATGGAAATTCAGAAGGTGGTTCGAAATTGGTGAAGGAAAGAAGTTTGAACGAAAAATGCTGTTAAACACGTTCACGGCTTTTCTTGCATTAAATATCTACTACACGCGGAATAATAATACGAAATCAGTTCTTTGTGTAGATACAATAATCGACAGTCGACTTGTTTTTGAATTTTTGTTTTGGTTTCGGAAAACGTCATTTTGTGTTGATGTATTATATAAGAACATACCAAATTCGTCAACAATATAAGGTAAACTAGCATGCACCACATTCTAAAAACGCAATATTGAAACAATGTACATCAGCTTCCTTTCAATTTAAAAGAAATAACAAAAAACACATTCCTTTCCCAGCATCCTAAACACGGATAGGGTATTTTCGCGCATGCCCAAACTAACTGGAATCCCTCTCGAAACGGTTGCAACTTCAAGGTTCACGAACTCGGTGAACCGTGAAAAAAAGCAAGAAAGAATAATACCTACATCGTTCGCGGCGAGCGACAAAGTTAGGTTTGCTCCTTTCAGGAAAACGAAACTTTTCTTCAAAGCATCGCCGTACAGCCAGCGGGCGAGAAAGATTTCCTCATTACTCTCATTCCTATCCGCCACCCACACGCGCGCTAGTATTGAGCATCAAAGCATTCCGTGTGTTCCTGTACACTTCTCGACCACTCACCGTTTCTATGCATCGTGTGATTCATTCATAATTTTGAACTCACTCTCTGCCCACTATCTCAATCGATTCGCTCTGTATGAGTGGTATGGTTCTTTGTTACTCTCTCGCTGTTGATACGAGGCAGTGTATTGAGTAAAGGTATGCCCCGTCTACTGCGGATTTACATGTGGTAAGAAGCAAGGTACACTTTGCGTCAGCAAGTCGTCAGACTACTGAGAAGATTCGCAGCTATCGCTTAGAAAATCTGTGGAAGGCAACAAGCGGATATCATATAAGTTTGATTCAAATATGTTATAATATTAATAGTAAAGTAAACCGACACTAATTTAGCGACATACCTAAACATGCGCCGGATTTATGCTGGCTACAGAAACGAAATACCGTCTTGCGGGGCTATTTTGGATGTGTGGGGCTACTTTGCACACTTTTGTTTTTCAATATTTACTAACAGATGCGCGTTTATTAGTTTTATTATACTTTTGACATTTGTAGAGCCATGTATATTAACTATGTTGCATATGTCTTTTGTCATTTCTTGAGCGGTTTTTCAAAACGTCATATCTGCAATGAGTTACTCTCTTTGTTTACTTTCTCTTTCGATTTTTACGGCGTCACTATAACACTTTTCACTTATTTTACAGTACAGATCGAAAGACGGTGGTTTTAACTAGCATATTATGCAAAGACTTGACGGATAAATGTTAAAGTGACCGAATTAATAACAGAAGAGAAAGTAAACAAAGAGAGTAACTCATTGCAGATATGTCGTTTTGAAAAAACGCTCAAGATTTTTCTTAACACTGTTTACCACAACAAACAAAATACTTCAAGGGTCGATAAAAGTGATTGGAGGCTCGTAAAATGAGACTGCTCGACAAAGCAAAAAATCTTAAGTGTACTGAGTCCACATACTGATTTTCGGAAAGAAGAAAAAAATGTTGAAAAATGGCGTTTTCCGTTTATTTCTAGTCCGTTAGAATCGGTTTTTATGAGCATTTGAAGGTTTTTGTGTGATGAAAAATGGCGTTTTCAGTTTGTTTCTAGTATGTCAGGATCGGTTTTTATGAGCATCTGAAATTTTTTGTGTCTTTAAAAAAGATATTTCGAATGATTATTGGCACTCCGATGTTGTCATGATGTTCTTGTGACGCCAAGTCGCGGCGTTGTAAACAATATCACAAATTGAGCAAAATTAATTCACAAATTTTGCGATGATTTTACAAACCAACACAACGCCGTGCTGTAGATTAATTTGGATAACAACTATCTTCGATTTCGACAGGAATTAGATGGGTTACTGTCAGAGCTAAAAATATTCAAATTCATTGAATGAAAATTGATCATATTCAGCTGCATTCATTTTCAATATTCAGTGACGCAGCTGAAAATGTCAAACGAACAAACCGCCCATTCATCGAGCATATCGTCGACGTAGTGTTGCTTAATTATCGTACGAATGGCTGCTGGAAATTTGTTCTCGTATAAATTTGGCATGCGGGCTTTTTTTTTAACAGCGCGCACCAAAAGTTATGTTCGGTGTTCTCTGAACTGAATCAGCACGCTCAACAATGACGTCAGCTGAGCGCAGAGCTGCCATTTATACAGATTTATCTGTATTATACAGATTTTTAAGGACAGAAACAGACCTGATACAGAATACAGATTTAATACAGATTTTCAATACACAATACAGATTAACACAGATTTTAAGAATTTTCAATTGGCGGACCCTTTCTGAAATCATTTTCATTAACTTTGGCCGTTTTTTCAATAAATAATTGTCAAATGAACCATAACACTTTTAAAAAATTAAAAACTCGAGTTGAGAAATGTACAGATTACTTTAAAGTACACAATTTAAATTCCGGTTTAATGCATGAATTTATAGTAGACAATACTTGAGGCTTATAAATGGGAATCAATCATCAAAATTCCTTTTCTTCATTCTATACAGACAAAAACAGATTTTTTGTAACGAGGATACAGATTTTCAAAAAAATAATCTGGCAGCTCAGCCTGAGCGTCGGCTTATAGTTCAGCGAGATCGTTTTACTGTTGGGGAGACGCACACTGTCATATTTTCAGGGAATGATTGATTCATATCAATCTCACTCACAAAAACGCGACGCGAGACAGGACACAACACTTATTGTCCTTACTAGCTTTAACCCTAGAATGTTGCACTTGCGTTTTCCATCCTAGAACGTTGCACTGGGGTACAAATGTACCCCACGCGTTTGATTGCAATTTTCGCAGGTAAAAATGCAAACAAAAAAATGTATAATACACAATTTTTTGGTTTTTAATTGCGAAAACAGCTGTGAAAGTGAAAGTATGGAATTTATTGAATTAGTAATACATAAATTGGCTTGAACAGAATAAAAAGTGAAAAAATCGCTGTTTTGACTTTTTTCACAAAAATTACTATAATTTTGCGAATTTTCAACCGATTTGAAAAAAATCAAATCATCCTAAAAGTTGAAAAAATGATATTGATACGGTATAAAATGGAATTTCGATATTTTTGAAAAACTACAATTATTTTGAAAAGTGAAAGTTTAAAAATCGGGTTTAACAACACGAAATGGGGTGGAAATTGAAATGAAAAAAAAAAAATTCTGACCAGTAATACATCGGTAACACGCAATGTTACTGTTACAGCTGTTATTGTGCGCAAATTATACTTGCGAGCCGTTGCTTTGAAAAAACCGATTTAATCCACCTATCAGTGAGGTGAGACATTTCTTACACATATCACTGTTGCATTATTCATTGGCTTACCGATCACACGCTAAATTTACAAGCAACTAGATGTGAGATGTGCACGAAGAACGCTTCGAATTAACTGAATACATTAAACAAAAATAATAAAGCAAAACAAAATTTAAAATAAAAAGGTTATTCATAAAATGGATAGAATGATTAACATAAATCAAATTAATAAAATAAATAAATCAAATTAGCTCAAATTAAAATTAGACGATATTAAAGCGTAATGAAATTAAGAGAGTAAATTAAATTGTTTCAGGATAACAAGCTATCATACAATAACATAAAGGACTGGCTAAACCGAATTGATAAAATTAAGAAACTGAATAAAATATGTGAACTGGGAAAAACTAACCATTTAATAAAATGATTGAAATAAATAATATGAATAAAACCATAAAAAATTGGAATAATAAAATAAATACCTAATATGAATAATATGGATTAAATTAACTCTTTCATACCTAATTATTTTGTTGCATATATAGGGTTCCAAAACCCTTCTTCGTAAAAGTGTTAGAGTAAAGAAACGCGGAAAACCTGTTTTGATCAAGATAGATGGTTCTCTAGCAGTGTTAGAAGCTGCTGAAGTTTTACATACCAATCCTTAATACACATCTCCTGCAAAGTTTTCAATAGTTTGGGCAGAAAAGGTAGCCGGAAGCAGTCCAAATTAATAAGATTTATCAGTTTTCAAAAATATTTGAAGAAAACGAAGATATATCAAAATATAATTTTTCACCGATAACTGAAAATGTCTCTGGCAGCCCTGCTCTAGTGAAATCCAATCAAAGCAATTGTAATAACTTGAGTTCTACGGATCTTTCTTGTAACTATTAGCGCTGAAATAAACGGTGATTGTCACAATTATTAGTTTTACTTTTTTGTGAATAAATCTTGTCCAAGCCCAAAGTTATACTGCCCATGAACGCATATTTGTCCCGTTTTCTATCTTTATGGGACTGATTTGCGAGCATGGGCGGTAAAGCTATTTGAAAATGTTGTTCATAAATAACAAGATAAAGAGAGAGTTAATAAAATCAATAAAATGAATGGAATGAATAATATAAACAAAATAAAGAATTTTTATCACACTAAAAATGTTTAAAGTCTTTTTATCATTTTTTCATTTTGTTTGTTTTCAAGCAGTTAAATGATTAAAATGAAAAAATCAGCGATATTAAAAAGTAATAGAATTAATAGAAGAAATTATATTGTATCTAATTAATGTTCTAGATGAAATGAATAAAGTGAATGACTGAACAAAATTAGTCAGATTATTAAAATGAATAAAAGTGTGAACCGGAAAAATATCAGAAAAAATATTAGAAAAAAGTGAATAAAATAAATTAAATGAATAATTCGAATAAGATACATAAGATAATAAACTGATCGAAATGCATACAAAGAATTAAATGAATACAATAGATAAAATTAGGTCACATAAACAAAATAAATAAAAACAATGCTAAATGAAAAAAATCTTTAAAATGAAATGATCATATATTTATTATCAGTCAAATATTTAAAATGCAAAAAATAAACCAAACGAATATAATACATTAAAGGAATGAGCTGGAAAAAATGAGAATATATAATATTTTAAGAAAGTTGTTGAAATGAAGTAAATGAATAAAACGAATTTCACGAATTCCAAAACCATTGTTTCAGAATATTCTGAAATGTTTGTGAAAATCCCATTGCAAAGAACACGTTTTCGTTCTTTTTTTCTTGACGGAATTTTTAGGATTATCTGGTGTTTCTACTTTATTGATAATCCTTAATTAGTCATCAGAAAATCTAGAAATCAGGAATTTGTTTTGGAATTAAAAGATATCTTTTTGGTTACAGACATCTGAAGAATGATTTTGAATAGAATGGAATTTTCAGGTCCAGTATTGTAACGCGTAATTAGAAATAGTAAACTGAGAACAGGCCACCTGTAAATAGTATTCATTCGCATTGAAATATCTAGAAAAGACTGTCAAGTGTCCAGGCTATCTTGGCAATTATATTATTGTCGATGGCATAAAACTCGTACATGCAGTCGATTACAATGCAGTCTTTTTCCACCCATCCTTATTACTTGCGAATTGTTTCGTTCGGAACTCTCGTTCTTGAGATATGAGTTAATGAGTCCTATACAAAGCAATACCATTGCAAAGAAATGGTTCAAACTACCAGAATAAGTACTTAAATTCATCGAAAAGCCAGTTAGTATTGAAAGTACCCCTGGACTGCTTTGAGACACGAACATTCTTGAAATTACATGTCGTATTTTTTCGCAAATAAATATGCTTTTAGTCACATTGATCATGAAAAATGTATATTGGGGTTTTCAGTACAACTCAGTCTCAGTTGTGAGGAATGGTAAATGATGGTTAGAGCTGTGACATTATTTTTGTTTATAGTGCGAAATTTTGATTCCTTAAATCTTTATTTTCAATAATGCAACTGATAAATTTTCACTACAATTTTGTTATTCAAAAATACAGTTGCTCTTGATGATGCTACGAGTATAATATGAATATGAATTATATTAGAAATGTATTTTCTCACTACTAGGAGGATTACTTGATGTATTCATATACCATCCAACGTTTATCTTACGAGTGAACGCATTGTTCAATCCAACGGGTAAATACATCAACTCTGGACAATGACGGTGGATGTAGCGTAGTTGGTAAATCGATTGCCTTGTACGCAGCGCACCTGGGTTCGAGTCCCGACCCCGCACATAGGGTTAGAAATTTTTCATAAGAGATTTTTCTAACCTGAAGAGGCGAATGACCTTAAGATTAAAACCTCTATAATCGAAATAAAAAAACTCTGGACAAATTTGCACTTTGAAGTGAATTTACACATTATTTTGTCTTTGAAATGAACTTGCTTATTAATTTTTGAGAAATAGGTAATTGATTATTAAGTAAATGCACAAAATGTTTTCGAAATCAAAATCCTTGAATCACGCAGATCTGTTTGCATACCCTGTTATTCAAAATCGGTTTAGTCTTGACCCTAAAAAACAGTAAAGCAATACTCTGTATGGAACGGTCTAATTTTTAATTAGTGGAAATTGGTAAGCAAAGTATGAAAATACAAAATGTTTAATATCTCCGCCGCTCGTGAACGGATTTTTACAATCTATAGCTTGTTAGAAAGGTATTTTCATAAGCTTTTTGTTTCTGTTTTTTTCACGTAATATAGTTGCCTTGTTCGAACGTTATTCGCTTCAAACCAGCCCTGTTTTTACAAAATTACCCATATCTCAGAAAGTAAACAACATATCGAAAAACAAAAATAATAGTGTCAAATGGGAGCGTTAGGCCTTTCATTTGGAACTTGTTTCATTAAGATCGGTTCAGCCATTGCTGAGATAATTACATGACATTTTGTACATACATACATACACACATACACACACATACAGACATTGTCTCAATTTGTCGAGCTGAGTCGATTGGTATATGAAACTCGGCCCTCCGGGCCTCGGAAAAAGTTTTCAAAGTTTGAGCGAATCCTATACATTTCTTTTGTAAGAAATGTAAAACTATAAAAAATTAACAATAAAACAATAAAAATCAGCAAAAATGAGAAGGATTTTTTGTTCCGCTTCAAAATAAAATTAAATAAACGATTAATAACCATTGTATAATACTAATTGTTATAACGGTAGTAAAACAACCAGTATTTAAACTGGTATTGTCACGAATCACATTTCCACTGACAGCACGAAACACTAACGGCAACCGTACACTGGGGTAAAAATGTACCCCACGCCAACTTTGACACCTGCTTCTACGAAGGCTATAAGCAAACTGGCTATACCAGCTTTTTCTACTCTTACTAGGAACTCTAAATTGAATTATGGTTAGGGTCCCAGATCGGTAAATGCCGTATTCTCGTTTTTACACGGCCCCAAAGAAGGCGTGGGGTACATTTGTACCCCAGTGCAACATTCTAGGGCTAAAAAGGACTAAAAATAACCTTTTTGTCGACCGGTTACGGGCAACATCGAGGTAATTTTTAAATCCTTTTTAAAGTTAGTAAGGACAATAAGTTTTGTGTCCGTTTTTGTGAGGGTGAATCGAGTCCTTATGTTGGCACAGCCCCAAAAAACAAGTCATATCAATCTCCCTTCCGATGGCTTAGTGTGTCCAATATCTGTAGTACACGTTCCTTTTCTATGCACGTGGTCTACGTCTCTGTTAAGTGAATACCATTCAGAAAAGTCATATTCATCTTTAGACAGTTTCCAAACTCATCAAATGCTAATGGTATCTGTTACAGATCAGTTCACATTGTAGATTGATTCGATTTCGGTTGAACTAAATGTTCAATATTCCCGTTCGTGTCGCTTCACGATGCTGACGAATGAATATTTATGTTTTAATTAAAAATCGTTCGACAGAAACAGGACAGCAGCTATGGTCTGCTGTGGCAATATTTCCGTCCGTGTCCCATAAATGGGAACGATGGTGCCATTTTCGTGGCCACCAGCACCACCATCGCTGCGATGGCTGCTTCAATTTAAATGTAGATCTCATAAATTATCCATCTCGGTGCTGCTGCGAGTTTGTTGCAAAAAGACCTATTTACCACGGGTGTCGAACTGTTCCCATTGAACGCCGATTGGTCCGCATGGCTGCAATCCGGTAAACGATGTTTATTTATTCAAATACTATTGATTATGAATCAAACATCACAATGAAATATTAACTTTCACTCTCTGTTTTAAAGTTGAATTAAGTCAATGTTGTTAGCAAACTTCTGGTAAATTTTCACGCTACATTATTACATAACAAGCGGGTTGGTTTGCGGCTGCTTTCACGCGAACAATCGTGGTTTGGGTAACAATTTCGTAAACGACATGAAACATGAAGGTTCACGGGAAAATCTAGATTTGTGGGCAACCGAAACCAAAGAAGGTCAGCCAGAAGAAAGAAACGAAAATATAAGGAAGTGTAATAATTTTCAAACAACTTCTGCGGGAAACATAACTTTGTACGTTTTCCAGTCTTCCGGGAAAATCGGCAATACCCATTTTATTATGCTACGTCCGCTGGGAAATATATTTACGGACAGCTGTATGGTAGCTGAATTCAAGCTGGTCGGCTGAAGTTTGCGTAACAATGTGTCGCTAAATGTAGACTGCTACCACTGGAACAATGTTCAGAAAATAATGAATTAGTTTGATTTCGCTTTTCGTGTGAAATTTATGAAGTTAATAAACCTCCACCTTTGGAGTAATGTATAAATAGTTAAAATTTCTTGTATATAACGTTTGTATTATAGCAATTTTGTGGAAAAATAGAGCAATTTAACGGCACTACCCGATCAGAAACACATAACAGAAATATTTCAAAAATGTATCTCACGTTGTTACTTGTTATAAATTTCTGTTATTTTAACTACTAACGAGACCAAATTTATAACACAATATGTTACAAAAATTGTGTTCTGTTATAATCTTGTTATTTCATTCTGATCGGGTAGCCTTTATGCTTAAACAAAAAATTTTACAGCGTTTTTGTGTAGCATGTGTAGCAGGGAAAATCGAAATTACAGAACATCGAAACTATATTTTGGTATCGGCCTCAAATTGAAATCTTCTTTTGATGTCAGTTTATAATTGTCAAATATGTGATTTGCGTTTAAAGGAAGATTTAACCAACAACCTTGTAACAGCACGAACTTCATATTTAATTTTTAAACCTGATAAGGTTTTACTCGGGTATCTCTACAACTGGCGCACCGATTGGTTTTATTTTTCCGGGATATATTCTCATTACTAGCAAGTGAACAAAGTGTTTCCGAAATGATATATTTTTTCCAAAATATCTATTACTGTAAGTAATAGCCCCTGAAAAATTCAAATTGACCGTTGTGGAGGAATTGTGGTGACACCAGTCACTTTCCAGCAATCGAAGCCAATGGTCACGATATTCAATCTCTCTGTATTCTTACCCGAGCCAGGGCGAAACCAACGACAAAAACAATGAACTACTGTAGCGCCGAGCACACGCTATACGAGCCACTCGCCTTTTCTCTTCGTATCACACTGAGCAATGGAGACATGAAGTTAGACGAATTTTTGGAAAGACCTGAGGTCTCAAACCCAAATACAGCTATTAGATTAACACGACAATTGTACGTCCAATACTGTCATACGCATGTCTTGTGTGGGGGGGGGGGGGAGGCGATGACGGTCCAGTCAAAACTATATTACTGGTTTTTGAAACAGTTACCATGTTCATCTTGCTACCAGTCATACACGGTTGTTGCCACAAATGGTTACATGGAATAAATATATACCCACATGTAATTTTCTTGAGGGACATCACGCAGGACTAGGGGTTTGCTTAAAACACAAATCGTGTTTTCGATTTTGGAGCTGGCTTAGTACTGTCACTAAGTTAGTATCGCATTCTGATGAGACGAAGTCGAAACGCAATAACTAATTTAGTTAGATATAGGTTTACTGCCCTTATCGCGTAAATGTGGTTCTAAAAATGTTTCCCCTTAGTGGAGAAAAAATAATGTTCATCCAATTTTTTCTCCACTAAGTAGAAATCTCAAGTAACGATAAGCATCAACCTATTGCACAATTATTGTAAAAAATATAGGGGAATGTGTTCGGTTGTCGGCACACTTTTGTTTTTGGCTCACAACATTACTCCAATTGAACAATATATGTGCATAACCATACCAATGGAAACTAGAGGCCTTAGCTAATAACTTATGAAAGAATTTAATTTATTCTGTCAACATTTATTAACAATTTAGTAAAATGGCAATTTTATGCCATTTTGGAAAATGTGGTCGGTTGTCGACACCCTAAGAAAATTTACTAAAAATGGAAAAATATGAATGAAAATTATCGTGATTCAAGGAGAAAAGAAAATTTATTCAGTTCAACTACCATCAAAGGCATTATAAACATCATTCTCCATCAGAACCACAAAATGTGTGAGCGAAAATTTACTGCGAATATTACGCACTGCTAATGAAGTGAAGAGCCTTCACTGCAATGGAGTGAGTTTCAGGCAGTCCATTTTTTACCAAAGCTTCACACAAATCAGATAGAAGTCCACGCTGGCACATAGCCAAAAGGGGAAGGGTGCCACAGGGTAACTCCACTACTCCACCAAATTTTCTGGTCGTGACAATCTGGTATATACAGTGCTGCCTAGCGCTGAAAACACGACCAGGTGGGCTTCCTTCATGTAAATGTGGAACGCTAAACCGGAAGTCGCCTTCTTGGTTTTCAGAATGGTGCCAAAGATCGATCTCTGGTATCTATTCGTAAAGCCCGTTCCAAATATACCCATATTGATTAGGTTATTGAGGACTCAGTATTTGCCACTAAAAATGAGGTGCCGGCAACCGACCATGTTTGGGTGCCGGCAACCAATTTTAGTAACCTTTTTGAAAACTGATCAAAAAAAATTTCGGTGCTCTTCAATGTTGAAGCACAAAATAGGATAAATTCAAATCGTAAATATTACATGCGCATACTTTTTCGATCGTTTTATTTCTTTCTATAACAGAGTAAATCCATGTCAAGTGATCCTCGAATTTTTCGCAAAATCACCGACCTTCATGAGGTATATTTTATTGTATAGGGATTATGGTGATTAGCTTTTGGTATAAATATTTCGATAAAATTCCTTTTTTTCTTTAAGATATTAACCCTTAAACTTTAATGCATGATAAAATTGTAAATTTTATATCTCAAAAACTACTGAAGATAATTTAATGAATTTTTGCACACTTATGAAATGATATTTGCACTATCTTATAAAAATATTTTTACCTTAAAATTGTGTGAATAACGGTACTTTGCATCTATTTAAAATTTTCAATTGTATTTTTGCTTATGTTCTTCACGCTAAAAATTTTCAAAACGTATGTCAAATTATGCGGCAATCTTTCACCTTTAATAATCTGTATTGATAATTTTTCATTGTTGTTCCTATCGAGAGTTATGGAGGGTTTTGTAACAGTGCGCTCTTTCAACGCACGGCCACAACACGCGAGGACGTACATATTGGCAACGCCGCACGTCGCAACGTCCTAATGCGCATCGCTTTGAAGGAGCGTATCTCATGTTCAAAATTGGCATCTCTGAGATTAAAGCAAAAAGGCAAGCCTTTCTTTATGGACAATTGAAAGTGATGTTTTCTGAGTAATTTGCATGCTCTTTAGCGTTATTATATTGTTCAGGAGATACTTAATTTTCTGTCACTCAATACCTCGGACAAGCGCGCTCGGATATTGCCAGCCGATGAGCAAAGTTGAGCAGTGGACATGTTTTAACCTACGTTGACATATTTTTCGCAAATTGACATACTTCACCACGTTTTATTTTCAGTTGGTTCTGTCTGAGAGGTAGCACGGTATATTGCGAAACTTTTCTTAAATCCACATAGCGACTTTTCAGCCATGCACCATCGGGTCGTGTGTTAAATTCTGCGCTCATTTAATTTGCATCAGTGCGAGTGAGAAAACGTTTTGACGTTTGTTTTTGTTTCGATCGCACTTGGGTGTTTCCCATATAGAGACAACTCGACGAAATGCTATATTGCTCAAAAAAATTCGATTGTTTTATGTTATAAATATGGGTTGATCACACGAATGATGTATTCCGTTAAAAAAAATCATGAATATGTTCGTCGTATCTTGTTTTTATGGCATCCATGTGGCGTGATAAATTTAAAAATTATATTGGTCAACACATGTATAGCATATGTCGTAATGGGCGCAAAAATACAACGAAAATAAATATGGACATGAACAAAACACAATTTTCGTTAAATTTTCAATTTTACATCCTATGTTTATACTGATGGGTTTCTCTATAACGCGTTTAAAATATAGGAAAATTTACACGTTTAATTTTTCTTTTTATAGTGTTTGCCAAAGTAATGGAACTGGAATATTAGATGACTCAACAGGTACATGCGGAAAACTGTAACGATGATTTTGAAATAAAGATCGTTTAGGCAAATTTCTCAATTGAAAGTTTAGTTTAGGCAAATTTCTCAATTGAAAGGCTCTGAAAATCTATTTTCAAGTAATGTAATTGCTCTGAAAATCAACGTTGATGATAAATTGAAATTCGACAAAAATAAATAATATCTTACCAGAACTTGGAGAACCACTAATTAACAGAATTAACAGAAGCAATAGTAATAAAAAACCCCCAACATCGATGCGATTGAACAACGGATTTTATGTAAACTTTTTTCAAAAGACACATCGTTGTTTAAAGGTAATATCACTCGATGAAAATAAAAACGTGAAATAAAATGCTGTTGGCATAAAATTTTCATTTTCATATACTAATGTTGTAGACTAAAAATGAGTTTGGATATAACGTAGATGTATTTTGACTAACAAAAGCGTTTTTAAAGATGTTAATTGTTAGTAACGTTAAATTATAATAATAAAAAATATATTAAACAACTATAATTTTTGTTGTGCACTTTGGTCAAAAAAATTTAACGCATCTCAAAAGATCCAGAAAAAAATCACCTTCGATAATCCGTATTAAAAAGTTTGCCCTTTTGCGCTAATCGAGAGATGTGGTTTCGGTTAGTCATGCGATGCGCATTTCCCACGCGATGTGCATTCTGACGTAGCGACGTGCGACGTTGCCAATATGAATGTTCTCGCGGACTGCATCAAAGTGGGTCGTGCGTTGAAAGAGCGCACTGTTACAAAAACCTCCATAACTCTCGATAGGAATAAAAATGAAAAATTATCAATACAGATTATTGAAGGTGAAAGATTGCCGCATAATTTGACATACGTTTTGAAAAATTTTAGCGTGAAGAACACAAGAAAAAATACTATTTAAAATTTTAAATAGATGCAAAGTACCGTTATTCACACAATTATAAAGTAAAAATATTTTTATAAGATAGTGCAAATATCATTCCATAAGTGTGCAAAAATTCATTGAATTATCTTCAGTAGTTTTTGAGATATAAAATTTACAATTTTATCATGCATTAAAGTTTAAGGGTTAATACCTTAAAGAAAAAAAGGAATTTTAACGAAATATTTATAACAAAAGCTAATCACCATAATCCCTATACAATAAAATATACCTCATAAAGATCGGTGATTTTGCGAAAAATTCGAGGATCACTTGACATGGCTTTACTCAACACTAAGCAAATCATAAAAAAAAAACTTTTAAGTAGGTATTCACTTGTTCAAAAAATATATTGGTTGTAGAACAGAACAATCGAGTCTGTTTGCCTCAGCAATCAGCATAAAAAGATCACACAAATAATATTTATCAGAATGTTCATGTCTGTTTTCTGTCAAAAGTTACGTAGGGGCACCGACAACCGACCAGTGCCGGCAACCGACCACTTTCCCCTATGATCCACGGCTGAGTCGCACAGTGTCGCCTAGCCGGACAAAACCTCAAAATTTTATTTTAGATTTTTCATGATTTAATTTTGATTTTTCTCTGATTTTTAACAGGTTCAATAGAGTCTTCTCAAAATATTAAGTCACGAGGATGAGAGTTCGATTTTTTACAGAATTTCAAAGGTGAAATAGATGACGGATTCTGGGGAAAACTATTTTTAAACCTAAGTTATTCTAATGAATATATCTTTTTAGTTAAGATTCCGATTGGGGTCAAACTGATTTCATTGGAAAGGTTATTCGCCGGACTTATAGCTACTATTCGATTTAGTCGATACAAACTTTTCTTCTCGCTCAGACATGAAAAACAAATAGTAAATCGAGCAATAGTTTAAAGTTATAATTTTCAAAGTGGCTGTACTTTTTTTTGAAACGGTTCGGAAAGATCGCTTGTTGTTCATGATACTTGAAAATTAGTGTACTTTCCGAAAATGAATATCTTGTTTTGCCCCTTTCTGCCCCGAGGTATGAAAAAAGGTGATTTTTCATGATACGTCTGAAGGAGACGCATGGTAGCCTTTGACTGCCCAGGGTTCCCAATATAATTTATAGATGTGTCTTATCATTATCAACAATTAAAAAATGTGTATTCTGCTAAAAAAATCACCGTACCTAATTTTTAGAAAATGAATTTTCGGAAATAGTGCACTTTATATTCGTAAATGTTGAATTTTCGAACCACCCTAAGTGCCAAAATTTTGAGGTAATAAAAAACAAAAAATAAACATCAAATATGAACTCAGCGTCACAAAATTACCCTAATGTGAAGTTTTCATCAAATTCGGGCCACTTTTGAGGTTTTGTCCGGCTTTTGTATGGAAGGTGATCACTGTGAGTCGCGTTGAGCCATATCAAATAAGGAAAAAAGTCATTGCACATATTGGCAATACATTTGCACTAATTTTGCATTCTCTATTGTAGCTCTCTATTAGCATCACAAATACATACAGGCACAGACAAAATATAGTATTGCTACTAGCTAATTTCAAGATTGTAACCTCCTAGTTTTAAAATATCCAAAATGTAAAAACTGAAAATATAGGACTCACAACGTTGAGATTAAAATTATGGACGCTTTCAAACAGCTGAGCAAGTTATTGAGCTTTTTCTTCGTTTGTAAGAAGTATGTGGTCACCTTCCTTCAAAGCTGGAATTGGTTTTTGAGGTTTCTTAAGAACCTTAGAAAGTTTCCAGAAAGGTTTAGAATCTGGCTAGATTTGTTCAACCTCTTTCGCGAAATTTTCAGTGAATCTATGCTTAATTTCTTTTTGTAGATCCTGATAGATAGATATCCTAGCAGGATCACGAGAACGTTGATATTGACGTCTTCGAGCATTCTTCAGGCGAATCGGTAGTTGAAGATCGTCGTCAATAATAGGAGTATTAAATTTTTTCTGTGTTGTTGGTACTGATAAATTTCTAGCATCAACTATAGAATTATTTAAATTTTGTAATGCCGTATCAATGTCAGCTTTATTTTGTAAATCAAGGTCATGATTAAAATTATTCTCAATATACGTTTTGTACCTTTCCCAATTCGCTTTGTGATAATTGAACACAGAGGTAATGGGATTGGAAACAGCTTCTTGAGAAAGTGAAAAAGTTACTGGAAGATGATCAGAATCAAAGTCAGCATGTGTAATCAATTCGCTACAAAGATGACTTTGATCTGTCAAAACCAAATCAATTGTTGATGGATTCCTTACAGACGAATAGCACGTAGAGCCATTCGGGAACAAAATTGAATAATAACCAACAGAGCAATCATTAAAAAGTAGTTTACCGTCGGAATTTCCATTATTCCATTCCATTATTCCATTATTATTGCATTATTCCAGGCTCGGTGCTTGGCGTTAAAATCACCGATTGTGAAGAATTTCGACCGATTTCTTGTAAGTTTTTGTAAGTCTCCTTTCAAGAAATTAATTTGCTCGCCAGTGCACTGAAAAGGTAAATAGACTGCAGCAATAAAAATGATACCAAGATCAGTTTCAACTTCGATACCCAGACTCTCGATCACCTTGGTGTCAAGAGACGGTGTAACGGAATGTTTGATCCTGCGATTGCGATTCCTCCGCCGAATCCAACAATTCGATCAAATCGATGAATAACAAAATTAGAGTTACTCTTCAATGTAATATTTGGTTTAAAAAAAAATCGGTCACAACTGCTATATGCACAATATGTATCCTCAAGAAGTTGAAAAATTCGTCTTCGCAGGTCTTTAATGAACGAGCATTCCAATTTAATAAATTTAATTTAAATTTATTTAAGGTCATTGTTAAACTTTAATTTCATTACAATTTTGTTAGCAAATTTCCTCCCCGCTTGAAAAATGAATTTAACATGGCAATCATCATAGGTAACATAGAGTCTTGCAAGTATTTCAATTTTTCTTCCGTTAGGCTACCTAGATCCATTGGACTAAAGGAGGCGTTGGGTGCAAACGAGTTTGTAGGCGTGGTAACGGTAGCCGTTATTTTGGCCTTGTTACCTGCCACTGAAGCATAAGATGACACACCATTGTGGGAGATGTGACGGAGATAGAAGAAGTTGTTAATCTATTTTGAATCGGATTAACACGTTTGGACGTGTTTTCTTGAAGTGTACCTGAAGAAGTAGGTACATTTTTTATTTGTTGTTTTTGTTGTGTAGAACGAGAATTTATAATTTTTTCTCGAACAGGACAACCCCAGAAATTCGATTTATGATTTTCGCTACAATTAGCGCATTTGAAACTTTTTGTGGTTTTTTCACCGGACAAGTATCTTTCGTGTGCGATTTATCACCACAGATCATACATTTGGAACCCAAATGACAATTTTTGTAACGTGTCCAGTGCCTTGGCATCTACGACACTGGGTCAGATTTTTAATTCTGTCCCCATGTCGTCTGTAATGTTCCCACTTTACTCGAACGTGGAACATAAAACGTGCTTTTTCAAATGCTTTCAAATTATTAACCTCGTTACGGTTAAAATGACTTAAATTAAGCTCTTGGATAATTCCAGAGCGTACTGGAGTGTTATCGCCGATAGCCTTTCTCTTTATAAGAATAACTTGTAAAGAAGAAAAGCCAAGAAATTTTTCAATTCGTTGGATATTTCATCCAAACTTTGATCTTGTGGTAGCCCTTTCAAGACAGCCTTGAATGGTCTATCTGTCTTGAAATCATATAAATAAAATTTATATCGCTTCTCCGTAAGATACTGGAGTAGTCGTTTGTGGCTAATCAATTCCTCCGCTGTAGCTCGACTTTCTCCTCTTCGGTCAATCTGAAAAGATACTTTCACGTCCGGAAGGAACGTCGAAAGCTCAGTTCGAAAGGCTGTGAAGTCGTAGATCATCACTGTTTTAGGCGGAGATGATTGCGTTTTCTTCTCATTGGCATTATGCACAATGCGAGGAAATTTAGAAATTTCATCAGCTTCACATTCGGATAAAACATCAAATGAGTTGCTGCAGTCAATTGAATTTTCGGGTGGAGAAGATACCCTTTTTCGTTTAGCTTTAATTTTTGGCACACGGCCTTTCTGGGAGGACCCAGGCATGTTGGAAGAATTGAATTTTTCTTTAGGCTGAATTGTTCTTGAAAAATGTTTTAGTCTTGAAAAAGACTGATTGAGTAGAAAAAGTAGGTAGTCTTGAGAAAGATTAATTGTCGAAAAAAATATAGGTAGTCTTGAGAAAGATGATCGAGCGAAAATATAGGTAGCCTTGAGAAAGACTGTTGCTGTTGAAAAACTCTAGGTAAACCAGGAGCTATCAAGATTTGTGACCGGTTCGAATGAAGCTTCTCTTGAAAATTATATTCGGCATATTACATTGCATTCGAGCATATGCAATATATCCTGGGCAGCAAAAGCAATGCACCTGCCATAAAGGACGAGGCAAGGTACCTCTGTTCGGACCTTCTCAAGGGAATTTTCGCAAAACATTATTCATATCGTGTGAGAACGAAATTTCATTAAGAATATTCATTCAATGTATTAGAAGGGAACCATTTCGAGTTCTAAACAGGTTTCTTTTTGTTCGTCATACCGAAAGGGAAACAATAGTATTAATAATGCAAAAAAACGGGCTGCCCATCTCTGCACCTTAGTAGAACAATATTTCGCCATTTCTGACATATTACCAGCATTATATCAGAATATAGGGCATCACGGCTCTTTAAGACTGCTCTATATGCAGGTCTAAAGCAGATATTAAGCTACGTTACCACAATAGATCTAAATACTGGTCGCAGTGTTTCGTCTCCAAAAAAAGCTTCGTTAAAATGCTTACTGGTTATTTGAGAATATATCATGAATGGAAATTTGTTCAGTGAAACAGAACCAGTCAATGTACAACCTTTTTCCAGCCACAGTACGACACCGGACAAGTTGAATAGCAACAGCATTTCGGCGGAAGAACAAGCGCATGCGGTTCTACCAGGAAACAACTTTAAACAAGGGACTCTGACGAGTAACAAAAAATGTTTTTAATCCACCTAACAGTGTGATGACACATTTCTTATAACTGTTATCACTCTCTTCGGATATTATATCGTTTGAGAACATTTAGAACTTGATGCTTTTTGATAACACATAATACATAGGATAAAGGCAGGACTCAGAGAATCGCTCAAAGCAGCACAGGACAACATCAGTGCTAGAAATCTCAAACCAAATCAATGGGAAAGCGAAAAAATGGCCTATAAAATAGACATACAAACGAATTATTGCTAATGCTCTGTTAATAAAATAGCTAAATTGTGGTGGGAAAACTAAATTTTCCTGAAGGGGTTATATATTGTACTGAGCCAAAAAATTCGAAATTTTTTTTTGAATCGATTTGAAGTTTATACTTTACTCAAATTTCCAACGCGACTGAGAACTAAGAAATCGACGCTTTTTCTTGAAAAGGACGATACTAGCAGTGATACCATTCAAAGAAAATCAACAGTGAATATTTCCAGACTTGGTTTTATTTCCTATTTAAGAACTATTGTGTTTTTTACATTCTAGATTGCATGATTCAGTGATCGAAACCCAAAACTTCATAAAGTATTTGAAATTATTAAATTAAAATTTGTTTTTGCTATTGAAATTGACAAAATGATAGTATCACCCCTTTGGCGATTGTTTACTTTTTCGGTCACACCAATCAGCATTGAAGTATCGCCCTTACGTTTTTTTACAATAACTACCGTTCTACACCACCGATTTCGTCCGTGTTTTTTCAATAGCGATCATTGTTACTATTTACAGCTGGTATCAGCTTAATAATCCTAAAAAAATACGAAAATAACAGTTTCGCCTCTAAACTGCTAGCAAAAAAAGTATCGCCCTGTTTGTTTGTGTGAAGCGTGGAGGGTGAAACTTTAAATAAACAAACAAAAATACAGTTTCGCCCGTTGAATTTTTTGCTGTAAGCAATATCGTAGAATCAAAATTTTTAGGTTAATTTGTTGCGTTTCAAAGCCCTCATTCGCATGTATGAAAAAAGCCTTATGTTTACATTCGTAACTATCGCCCTTTTCACAAAAAAGCGTTGAAATGAAATCGCAGCTCCTTATATCACGCTATCTCTGAAGTGCATGCGTGCATAGTTCCAAATTTTACTTCGACATCGACTTTTTCCAAAGGTGACTTTCCAGTAGTATTCTTGATTTGAATTATTATCGCTAATTCTAATGCCAAAGAACAAATAAAAAACCTCTCGAAAATGAACAGTTTGGGAAAATCATCATCATTACTGGAATTTTCATTTTCACGAAACTTTTCGATAACCTTCCGTCACTTGCGCTAATGCACTGGGTGCACAGTGCTCTGAAAATCTAGCGAAATCGTCTTAGGGCACCAGCGGGTCTAATTCAGAGCCATCTGCGCGGCGAATTAAATTAAATTAAATTCGAGAGATCGTGCTCACCGCAAGCCATAAAAAATAGACTACGTTGTGAAGCGATGGTCACTATTTATTAAAAAAATCACGGTTAAATACAAAATAAAACTATTAAAAAATTTCAAATAGTTTATAATTTTTACAAACTTATTAGGAAAAATTGTTTAATAAGCTTTCGTAATATTGTGTAGGAGTATACCAATTAATTGGTATACGAATTGGAATAGGTTCGCCAAATTTTGGAAGAATAATAAAATAACCCCTTGAAAGCTACCTAAAAATTGTTGTTGTTCAATGCAATAAAAAATCCCCAAAAATGAAATGTACCTATTAATGTGAAACACAGTGAATAATACATACAATAAAGACAAGCTGACAAAATGGGGACATTGACTAAATCGGGCATTTTTTATCTTTATAATAAACTGAAGCTGTTACAATATTCTTCCCGTCCCTTGATGTAGTCTGATAACTATTTCTGATTATGATGAACTTTATATTTTTGCATATTTCCATCTTCATGATAAGGAAAACATGCGCAAGAAAGGATTTACTCGAATTCAGTCTTGTTCTTCTGCTAGAGCCCATCAAACATATGTTCATATTTGGCTGATAAAATCGGGGTTTCAATGTATTATAATAGATATTCAGCATTTGAAGAAGTTTCTTGTGAACGAGTGTAGAACGACTTTGTTTTTACTTACTTGAAGTCAGCGGCATAGCCAGATATTCGGTTTGGTGAAAATCGATTATACTGTCCAAACGGCAAAATTCCGAAACCGTAATTTTTGAAGTTTTAAAATTGTGCAGAATTAATTTATCAGAAAATAGTAACAGAGTTGGACGATATACCGTCAAAACTATTTTACCAAATGATGCGCTGTTTAACGTTTGTAAAACTCATCGAAGATACTAACCTCCGAAATTGGCTGTTTAAAAATGATTCTATCTTAACCTTAAATTACTGTTTTTAAACATTTGACCTATACATATAATTGGTTATACAACAAAAATCAAATTCTCATCAAAATCGATCAGAACCTGCTAGAGTCGAATGGAAATCGTCATTTTTCATAAATTTCTCTTTATATTCGGAAAGTGTTATCCTCGCTATTAATCATATTACGTTTCCGTCTCAACTCGACGCATTCCCAAAATAAAAACCTGTTTTAATCCACCTAGTGGTGCAATTGTGCTTTTCTCATTTGTCCAGACTACGATTCCATGGCTGGTTATGTTCAATACAATGATGGAAATGAATATTACATGTTCAGTACGATTTGCACATACGTACAATGGATCGACAGCCACGATCTTGAGATACTATGTGATACTGAAACATCGCTTGAAACCAGGCGGATCATGGAGAAAGATCCGGGTCCTGCTGAAAATTTTCAACTTGTTAAAAAATTTTAAACTAGTTTTAATTTTAAATTAGCAACCCCTCACTGCATACTCGCTCCGGGCCGGTATGATTGTCGATTTTTAGAGTGATTGCATAACCTTTCTATATGAGAAAGGCAAAAATGTACCAAAGTCCAAAGAAGTCAATTTTTGTCAAACATCTCAATGTTTCATGCATTTTAAAGTCATTTGGCATCAAAAATACAAATTTGATTTTGAAAATTTTTCATTTCAGTTTATATGGGAATTTGCTGTGAATTTGCACTCTTCAACTCGCAACTCCGGAACCGGAAGTCCAATCAATAAAAAAAATCAATAGCAGCCGATGGAAAGGTTGTACCTTTCATTTGCTTCCGCAAATCGGTCCAGCCATCTCTGAGAAACAGAGGTCACATTTTTTTCCACATACACACATACATACACACAGACATTTTCCGATCTCGACGAACTCAGTCGATTGGCATATGACACTCGGCCCTCCGGGTCGGGATTAGATTGACGAATTTTAGAGTGAATGAGAAAGGCAAAAACTTTTTTAGCTAATGTTGAAAGTTATGCATTTTTTTGGTGAGCAGTGCTATGTTTCATAGACATTAAATCAATTTTAACTTCGCTATTACAGTACATCTCTACAAAAACGAGACCAATTTGAAAATAAATCTGAGGATTATGATTGATTACAGAACTCTGGAATTTTCTATTGGAATGTTTTCAGGCAGGAATTTGATATTGATGCTATTAGACAACTGTGAAATCAAGGCCAATAGATCAGTTACATATCAGGACCCCATTCCGACAATTTATCAAAAGTCTTCATGACTTTTACAACAACAGGTTATCAATGTACGGATCAGATAATTGTTATTGTAATATTGAATTAAATCAGTCTGCATCAAAAAATTTTCAACTTCTATCCAATATTTTTTTTTTGGGTGTGTTGGGGGGTGGGGGGGGGGTTGTATGGTGTTAAACCCCAAAACCTTCTCTTGGCTACGCCGTTGCATGGAGTTATTTATTTCGCTTTTCATTTTCCGATATGTTTCAGATCGATCCGATGGTTATAAGTTAGGAAAATTGCAGTCAGAAGGTTCGCACAAATGAACATTTTTGTACTGATAAGTTATCAAGTTACTTCCAGACAACTTGGAAGTGTTCGGTGATTATTTCTAGCGGTTGTAGATAGTAAAATGAAATACAAAATTCGTTTTATCGAAATAATGTTTAGCTTATTTCAACGGATTATTACTATATTGAACAATAAATAGGCGACAAAGAGTAATCAACAAACAACAAGCCATAACTTTTAAAGTATTCAAAATAGATATTTGATGTGTTCAGTAAAGTTATTCGCAAATGTAAGAGCTACAAATTTGCTGAAGACATCATTTCAATACAATCACTTCCAAGAAAATTTGTGAAAATATCTCACTCATAGGGGGATTAATCAGCAAAAGCACAATACCAAAAGAAAGGGCATATTACCTCCATTAAATTCTCCGAAGATACTATTGACCTAAAATAAGCCGTTTTGGTGTTAATAATAGATTTCATGTTTTTGGTCATATTTCTGGCAATGGGAAATGATAAAAATCTTTCGTCCGCATTCAATGTAAAATATCTCTTTTGATAATAGTCCGATTTCAACAATCTATAGCTTGTTCGAAAGGTATTCGTTGAAGCTGTCTAAAAACATATAAATTGTTAATCTATATTGTCAATTTCGGCAGATAATTCAAAAAAACGCAAAAAACGCCATTTTTTACGCATTCAAACATTCGTATCTTAGAAACTAAGCATCAGAATCAAAAACAAATTAATAGCGTTCATACTGTTTTTTAGTTCTTTCATTTAAAATTGGTTTGGATAAGATCGGTTCAGCCATTGCTGAGAAACACGAATGAGAATTTGTCCGTTACATACACACACAGACACACACAGACATTGTCCCAAATCGTCGAGCTGAGTCGATTGGTATAGAAGACTCGGCCCTCCGGGCCTCGGAAAAAATCTTGAAAGTTTGAGCGAATTCTATACATTTCTTTTATAAGAGATGTAAAAACATTCGGAGGTCTAGCCAAGTCGACCAGCAACGGCGGACCGAGATATACATAACTCCGGATAGACTATCTACCAAAATCATTCCAGTTAACATTCAAGCGCACCTAGAACGACTAGAAGTCGTAAACTCGAAGCCGGGGTACGTCGCCTGGAAAAACATAAAAAGGCCCCTGATAAGAGGGTCCTTTTTGAAACTTTATTTTTGGGAACTTTCCCCTTTGGAACTTCTTCTTTTTGGAGCATCTTCTTGGGAGCTTCCTGGCTGAAGTAATCCTCTTCTCGAAGCTGCTGTTGGACAAACAACACAGTTGGAGAAAGACGAGAAGTGCAGTGCAATCCTCGATGACGGTACAACTTGAGCATCGCATCGAAACGCTCTGTTAGGCGCGATACGATACGCATACGAAACCTTTGAGGTAGAAGGGGCTGACAGCCGATTGTCGACAAAGCGGCATTGTATCAACTTGGTGATCATGTCCATGTAAAGGCGAATGGCGAGCTCGAGAAAATTTGAAGTAAGATAGCCTTAACCATCCAAACTCCGAAGGAAGATCGTTACCATCGAGAGAGGAGATAGAAAATAGAGCGATGTGAGCGGAGCTGGTTAGTTTAGAAGAGGGAATTTGACAAACGGCTTGTGATGTTCAGTTCATTTGCTTTGAAGAGCATTGAGTGCTACTGTTCCTTTAAAAAGAACTTTCATTCGCTTATTCTCTTTTAAGAACCGGTTCGTTTGAACCGTTCTCGAACGAATGGTTGTGCTGCGCAAAACGCTTGGTAGGGCAAAGCCACCCCCCCCCCCATGCCCCTTAGGTTGCAACGTATCTGCCGTGCGCCACGTGATCTAGTTGCAAAAGCAAAATTCGATTCCTACTACCGAGTGCAGTGGTTTTCAACACTTTTCGTTCCATTTACTCCTTTCCGAATATTGATCCCTATGATGTACCCCTGTCTGGAAATTGCTTACCATCATTACCCTGTAAGAGAAAAAAAGATTTTAAATTGGATGGAAACCATAATTTTCCAGTTTAAAACCTTTCCTGAGCACTTTCATTAAGCATCTTAATTCTTGACACACTGAACCAAAATATAAAAACAAATCCGACGGTAATGTTAGGATAATAAGTTAAAATTTATCCCGCATGATTCACCTTCTACAAAAGCCTAATAGTGAATTCACCCCCGGTTGAAAACCAATGACCTAGTGTGTAAAACGTGAACAAGCAATAAGTAACACAAAGCCATTTTATTATCCGATTCCGTCGAACTGTGTTGCTGTTGACTTTTCGAAATGTTTGATAAGACTATCAATGAAATGGAGTGGAGCAATTATTGAAGGTGAACATGAAGCTCAACACAGCAGAAATTAATGCTGTGCAATCCCATCATCTACGTTTTGAGGTACAGATTATGTACAAAACATCAGGCAAGCAGAATAATTTGCTTCACAGAACAACTTGAAATACGTTGTCAAATGTAATGACATTTTATACGGTATCCTAACATACATAGACAATGACACCATTGAAGTTAAGCTACATGACCTGGCATCGCGTACAACTGCGGACATTATCAAATAACACATGCCAAAAAACGATGAAGTGGAAACCGTTAAGGAAGATACTTGGATGAACTTCTTCGCAGGCCTCCACAACAGAGTTCGTGTGATGAAAACGCGTCCGATATCCTTTCATACCGAACATCCCAATGCACAAGACGTTACGTTCAACGAATATTGATCACGCACCCAGGGCAGATTCCTACGTACCAGTTCTGTGATCAGCCGCTGCAACATAGAAAACATTGCGCGGAGTCTGCTAAAGAAATTCCTGCTATTACGACCCAGATTAATATACAGTCGTCGTATGCTAAACCACAACCGGTTGTTAAACCTATGACTGCGGACCACGCAATAACAAAAAACTAACTCAACAACGTTTTGTCTAAGTAGGGTGATGAGCCTATTTTGGCACCATTAGGTAGAAGGTTGCACTATTTTTTGAACAACTTTAAAAGAAGCCATATTATCTATAACCTTTCTCAGAATAAAGTATCAGTGTACTGTTTCTTAAACATCTATATAATGCTTATTTAGCAGAATTGCCTCAATTTTCGGCATAAATGAAAATAAATGTTCCATTCAGTGCATCTATTCCCACCTCAACGATCCAATTATCGCCTCATGGGTGTGCCAATTTCCACCTCATCGAAAAACAATCTAGTTGAAACGCAATGCCTCATATTCCATTTGCGTCGATTCTAACTAGGTATCCAAATCATGGACGCCAACGTGTGATTTGTAAAACGAATCATTCTGCTTTTTTCAGCCGATCAAAACAAACGTAAACATCACGCACATCAATGAAACTCATCAGCTGTTAGTAGAAGAGCGCCCAGAATTGCGCACGCAGAAAAAAACCATTCGAAGGTTAACAACTGGAATGACAAGTTTCACATCACACAATCACAATCAATCCGAATTGTATGTGCAGATGAAAATAAAATATCTGCAATCAACAATTAGTTGAATAACTTGAAGTAATTGATTACTTATACCTGAAATTGCATTACATTATATTTACAAGTTCATGTTTTGGTTTGGCCGCACTGGTGATTCTTTTCTGTATGATGGATACAAAAAGTTGGTTTTGATTGTGGTAGTGTATCAGCAAAACATGCCAATAATAGGAACCCCCGTATTTAGTTTTATCCTATTATAACACTAGGCCTATTCTAGTGTTTGACGAGTGATTTTAAAGTGAAATTATCGTAAAAAGGTTCTCCAGCTAAAATAAAGGTATGTATCAGTGCAATGTTTAGTATATTTGTGCTGGAATAACGAGATATGAGGCGGTAAATGCTGGCTCGTAAGTGTTTATTTTGCTAAGCGCCGTTGCATCCAGTTTCGGTTCACTACGTGAGCGAGGCGGATTAGTAGATATTTCAATAAGGTGATTTTGTTTTAATTAAAAGTTGGATTTAGAGGATAGTTCTAAATACATATGTGCACAACAAATAAAGAATAAAACTTGAGCTTATTTTTTCTCACCTGTTTTAGCCAAATCGATAGTGTCATTATCTCATATGCTTGGTTCGAAACCAAGGGGTACGAAATAGGGTCACAATAGGCTCTACTGCCATAATAGGCACATCACCCTACCACTAAACCCACCGCCATTGCGAACAGCAAAGCTACAACGATTACACCAAATGCTTCCAAACCAACGACCAACACCACAAATCAGATGCCGATGAAGACCGATCTACAACAGCGACCTGTAAGCACAAGAAACCAATAAGAACATCCGAAAGTGAGCAACCTGGATGCAACATCCGATGACGACATGAACGTGAACGAAAGCTGACTGTATGATCCCCAAGTTGCGACAAACAATGCAGCTAATATTACGCCGACAAGGAAGAGGATATCAACAAACAACAGCAAGATGCGTCAACAAGACCCAATAGAAATACATTTTGATCATTAACATTTATTTTTTGCATTTTGAAAAATCAAAAACAATGACGGCTCAGTTATGCTGTTTGGGTTATTTCATGATGTGGATGTTTTCGTATCGAAGCTACGACTGCCATGCTTAACGTTATAAGCAAAACAAATCTAAAACTAAAATATCGACAAATGTTCACACCTCTACCAATTCATAGTTTTTGTAGCTGTTTATTCCAAATGATCATCCATCTGTCAACATTTGAGATGCGTCGCAACGATCTGTCAAATTTTAACCAAAAGTTACCAAAATTCGCAAAGTGATTCACAGATAAAATATTCATGTTTGTAAGTACTTGACTGTTTTTATGATCTTCTGAAAAGTTGTTTAGCACATAAAAATTCAAATTTTTCATGGTCGGTGTTAGATAAGATTGGATGTGACATTGTATTGAAGTGAATACATTGTGCTCAAGGTTTGAATCGCAGCATTCTTTTCATTTATAATTCGAGATAAAATTTAGCCATAATTCTAACTTATTAAAATATATGCTAAATCAGGCAAAAGTCGAATATAGCTGACGAAATTCTTTATCCAATGCTGTCATTATCTCACTTCTTAAGGTTTTGCGACTTACTGTTGTTTTATTTCTTGAAATTCTGCATACATATAGCGTGTATGTCTTCAACAAAGTTTTTTTTTAGATATGATTCTCGGTAGCTTTATTGAAGACACTAATGGCATTTTTGTTTTTGACAGTGCACTACACCGGTGTAGTCGGTGCTACACTCATTCAAACTTGGGTGTAATCAGTCTATCTCTTTCTTTTCACTACACTTGTGCAGCACTAAGAAAAAAACTAAAACGCTATAAGTCTCTAGATACTTTTTACCGCGAAAGCTGTTTTTTAATATTTATTTCAGTTTTCTTGAAGCTACATAACTTGAGAACGACACCTTACATACAGCCCTCAAATGTACACCATAAATAGCCACTTACTTCACTTTTTTGTTTTTCTTAATTTTCTGTCCCACTGGTGTAGGATAGTGAAGGATAACTATTTTTACAATTGATAATACAAAATATCTTCAGCTGTGCCCGAATTCACAACGAACTGTTTACGTTTTTCGAACCCTTATCCGTATAGACATGAAGAATAATACGCCTAATCACAAACACCTTCTGAAATATGTCAAATATAGGCAAATATACTAATTGCATATAGATAATTTCCAGTATACTTCACTACCGTATATATAGCTTTCAACTTGTTGAGGTATTTCAGCCGCTCTCAAGTGAATACGTGTGTAACAATTTTAAACGAACTCGCACATAAGCTGAAAGGGTGGTGCTCAGAAAACAATATCATTTGTGCGGAAACCGTTTGAAAGTTTTAGTAAAATGATTATTGCCCTTATGTTTCTTACTGTAAGCACTCTACACTTTTATCATTGTTACAGCGCAGTTACAAGTGTTTGTAATACTTTGCCAGCAAAGCTGCGACTGCCGCCGCGATCCGCCAGCCTCAAATTCTCCCCCAAGGAAAGTTTAATTTCCAAATCCTCTCCTGCTGACGCCAAATACCACAACAGTTGTTAGCGAGACACAATACCCGGGGGGAAGATTTATGAAGCAGCGCCTTCTCCACTAGCCCTTTTCCACCGTCTGTGGAATCACTGGCCAAATGGTTGGCGAGGGTGGTGCTCCTCCAGTTCGTGCTCTAGTACGTACGCTTCATTCACACGAAGCACGACGACAATGTCGTTGCGCCGGCAGCGTCTGGAAGCGAATTCACTCATACCCATCGTTCACCGCAGCCATGGAAGGGTTTGCAGTAATCTCTTTCCGAACGAGGATGCAATGCAGCAGTTTCCAACTTTTCGAAATTCTATCGCACTACGTACCTCTATTGGGATACCGTGCGTACCCTTCTTGCTGCTATTCGTGCACCTCCACTTCACAATCACGTGTATGAGAGAATCTGTCTGGCCGAGATATGTACGTCTATGTTGAAGAAGTCCTGACCTGTCTGCGCTCGGTTTGAACATTGCCAGCTGGCGCACCATCCATCTGTCGTGCCGGGCTGTATGTGGTATTTAACTGTCCTTTTTAACGTTGTGTTCCCTTTAAATAAGCTGCATGAAAATACTGATTACACTTATTGCTGGGATTTCGGAAAATTTTCCGGTTTTATAGGATGTCTTCTTCCAAGCTTATCATAAATTCTCATCTGTGGTTGTAGCTAAATGCCAATCTAGACTTGCTCTGACTATAGGAAAAATACACTTCTGTTCTCCGTTGGCTATTGCTAACGACTCCTGTTTTTAGGATATGTCAAAACAGAATCGTCTCGAACTTTGAAATATACTTGAAGAAGTTTTGTTTTTCATTGCTGTTTTGTCCTATCGCATTAGTACGATGCAAAAAGCAAACATAATGAAGTTCTGCAGGAATAGATTGAGTTTGAAGGACTCGAAATTCAGACTGAATCAGCAGTTGAATAGATTTTTGTCCTGTTTTGTCAATTTACCGTGAAAAAAAAAGTTTAATGCACATTTCAATAAATATTTTGGCACAATGTGCGTGGGTTGCAACCATTGTCGGCTATAGTGTAGATGGCAATTCGATTACCACGTGCACAGCTCACCAGACTGTCTTTCTGGGCGTCTTTTTGGTATGCCATAAATTACAGCTTTCAGAAAATGGTTCGACATTCATTTCGTTATTTGGTTTGAAAACCGCAATATGCATTAAAATCTACACCTTAAATGCATTACATATGTATATTTGTTGGTTTCGTCTTGGGGCGAAATACCACACAGACTAATCACATAAAACCCGTAACAGCAATATTCCATCGACCTCTTCAAGATCGCTGTTCGAAAATACGTTTGCAAAAAAGATGTTTAAATTCACAAAAATATGTTCTGAATATGTGGATGTGGTAAAAAAGCGCTCTTGTTACCACATGGCCATGGCCAAATTTACCATCAAGAGTGCTTTTAAAAGCTACTTATAAAGTGAAAGACATTATTTATAAGACTTTGAAGGACATGTGCAGTGAAAGACATTATTTATAAGACTTTGAAGGACATGTGTCACCGTTTAAAATTAAAAGCGGTGTTTTTTAGATGAAACGGGTAAGATTGCCGTGAAGTCAGGTCAACTCCTATTCCCCTTTAAAAAGCTACCTAGCATGATATGTACTTCTACCCCTATGTCGTCACACATCATGACAAAATACAAAACTCCCCTTCCCCCATATGATGCTACGTCATGTATGGATGGACCCTAGTGATGCACGCAAACATATTTACTTTTACGTTGAGCTTTCTATTTTCGTACAGCAAAGCCGCTGTAACCTCTGTCGCTTCTCATTTATATAGGAGAAGTAAAGAGATATCAGTCTTCTTAATATGTAGTCTTCGATAACAGTCTCTTAACTCTCTCCGGCGGGTTTAGGTATCTCAGCTAAAAAGCGATCCGCTGAATTCCTACGTCCAGGTAGTACGAGACAATGGGTCTCACTCTTGCTATGTTAGGTGACTCTCTGACATAGCAAACGTTTAATTCTTCGCAAATCGAGTGATTAAAATAACGGTAATGTATCTTCGATCTTGGTATCTTCTAGTTTCTATACAATAGGTGCTGGTGATGAAATGTATAATGATCTGTACAGTAATAGTTAAAGTAACCCAAATTATTCATCAGCATTTAGGTACAACAACTAGGAATCTAACCAGCCTTGTGCAGGAAAGAAAAGTCTCCACAGCTTTGATTCACGGATCGTATTTTCTTAAAAACACTTCTATATTAAGACTTACCCTTTTTTCGTAGCTACTAAACAAAAAAGGCATGACAAATTCACGTGAAATGCCTCGAAATCCTTAAGAAGTACCATAGATACAAATCTTGCATCCGACCTCACAACTCGCGATATTTGTGCTGTCACAATCACAATATAGACAGAAAATGTGTCTATTATTCTGCATACGTTCCGCATAATGCATCATCACCTTCTAATGATTCCAAATGGTTATATCATATTATTAAAAGGGCTTGGAATCGCAGACGTATAAATGGGTTGGAGGCATTTAAATCGGCTCGCAAAGCTCGCAGAAATGCCCTTCGAGCCTCTGAGCAAAGTTATTAGAAAAACAGTTGCACAAATGCCACAGTAGGTTAAATAATCGTTTAATCATTTTGAATCCGATTATGGGACTTCATGTCATCTAGCTTGCAGTACTGCAAATACTTATTTGGATTTTTGGTTCCCCATACATAGACGAACCTATCTACAGCGAGCTAAAACTCAAGAATATATTATTGTACCTAACCAGCTAAACCCAATTTTTTCCATTGTCGGATACATCAACCACTGCGACTAGTGTTTTGATCTATTGTGGTATATCCCCTGTTTAATATATGATTATCAACTCAGCTAGTTAGTAATCACTATTACAAGATTTTTAGCATTTTTCCAATCACGTATGAAATTGAATACCTTTTTAGGAGATTTTGACTAGTCTCAATGATACAGTTAGTCCCAAACCGAACAATTGAACAATTTGTTTCTTTTTGTGAATAGTACAGGACAATTGCACAATGAATGTTCTGAAGATTCTCTATCACTATTGCAAAAACGACATGTGTCATCTTGAAGCCTTCCAATTATCCCCAATACTCCATAGAGTTATAGGTTTTATCGATAGAGTTCATAATTCCATCGGGAGTGAAGTATCTAGGCAGTTTACTATTTTTTGTTGTGTTGTGCGTTGTCATTTTCCAATTCCAATTACATCTCTTTTCTTTCCTATCAGGAAAATAGTGGAAGACATGGAAGGAACAAATCTCCGTATAACATGTTCCAATCGATTTAAATTATTCTGATTCCTGATTCCTAAATATGTACTGTCGATTTCAGCACCATGGCCAGCAATGAAACTTTCAAAATTTTGGGGAACATCCCCAAATCATCACCCTGGCAACGTTCTGCACCTATGAACAGAGATTTTGTCGAATACCATAAAAACCAAATTTTGACGTTCGATAACAGAATTGGGTGCGAGAAATGAGTCTTTCGATTTTTCCGAGTGGTTTCAGCTTCTTTTAAATAGAACGGAAATCTTTCAAAAACAGACCTATCACGAGTTCCATTTTTGCGACCATGATTACCACGAGCTTCAAACGATTGAAAATTCAAAACAACTTAGACACAGTGATGACGTATGAATATACTCGAAAAGCAAAATATGCTAAAGAGGCGATTTAGAAATTCATAACCTCACTTTATTATTATCACAGACAGCGTCTATATTTTAATTTGTTACTAGGTTTTCAGGTATTAGTAATTAGTTATAGTTTTCAGTAGCACAAGTTGCTTACGTATAGTGCCTGATTTCGCTTTTGTAGTTTGATTTACTATAGTAGCATCCTTTGCCACAGAATGAGTCATTCATTATTGCGACTGTTCAGATTGATTCATAAATCAGCTATGGTAATCGAAATCAAGTCAAAGTTTTACTGCGGTTCAGTTCATATATTTATTTATTTCAGCTTACATATGTCGGTTAAGGTTTATACTGAGATTGAGTAAAATGTTTTTTACAGTGTTCCTATTATTGATAAAACCTTTAAACATAGTGTCAACTATATTTTTAAGTCATTTTTAAGGAAATCCGCACCAAACAAATATTAGTTAATTTTTTTCTTTAGACTAAAGATATGTATTGGAAAGTACTGAAAAAATATTGTAAAAATTCGGTCGAGGAGCTGAGATACAACATTTTTAGTAAATGGTTTCAAACCTAGAAATTTTGCTTTCACGTTTATAATTGATCAATATCTCAACCCTGCCTTCACCAAAGTAGGCATGTTGGGTGTCAAATGAAAAGAATTTTTTTCTATCTTGCAAAGCTATGTGGAATTTATCATCTTATGCTTATGACATTTATGGAATTGCTCATGTCGAAAACTTTTCGAATAAGAAATGATAACACCAATTATTCTATAACTAATATTTATATTTGCGAATCTGTGATAAGTATTGTAATAATACAATCAAATTGAGTCAATATCGGTACGATTTTCTCAGTTTTTCTCACTTCCTCGTCATTTTCATTACATCCTTCGCCGCTCCTTTGGTCTTTCGAAGTTCGCGCTTTATCATGGTCCAATAAGGAGTTCCGCATAGTTTGGTGGGTTCGTGCCTTTTGGCTCAATTTAGCCGTATACCACTCCAGTACGGTTTTGTAATAGTAGCATGACGCTAAATCGGTCCAAAATAACGAATTTTGATTTTGCTGTCTCAAAAATGACAGTACCCGTTTTTGAGGGCACATATTTGTAAATTTCACCCTTTGGTCACGGATGGTTCATCATGGTTGAAACAAGTGCAGATGGCCTGCCAAATCAGGTACATAGAAGCAATTTTCGACAGACTTTTGCGCTGAAAACGGTCATCTATAGCAACCTTACCCGTGAAATATTCCTATCCCGGTAACAGCTTGAAATCCGCTTTGATGTTGGTCTCACCATCAATGATGAAGTCCTGGTATTTCGTTAGCGACGTCTCGTGTAGTTTTCGAGTACGCATTCCGGTAACATTGCTGGTATTCGTTGCGAAACATCAAATTTTTGGTCAAATCCCGCGTCAAAATATTTGCAATCCGCTTGAAATGTCGGTTTTTTACATGTTCCTGGAACCTTCGGAGGACCTTTGAGACAGTTGAATGTATATTCATCAGTTTTCCTAAGGCGCAACATTACAACCCAGGATTCTGCATGTGGGTGAAATAAAATCCTTTTACGAACGATTTGCTTATTTTGTACTATTTCGACTGAAATCTCACGGACAACTGCAGAACTTAGCAGATGATAATACTCTAAAGAGGAACTGGACAAACTTTAGTTCATTGCGAATATGACAAAAATCATGCATGTTGCATACTGTGTCGCTTCAATGTAAACTCACCTTTTAGGTTATGTTTAATTTACAATATTTCAAGTACATGAAGCACATGTTGTCTTCGTTTCAATTAATTAGCTCTAAGTAGTAGTGTTAGGTTCAATTTACTTTATTCTATTTTAAGGAAGAAAGTTGGCATTTAATTGCACTTTTCGCCTTGCCGATCAATTCATTTGTATCTTAATGTTATGTGTAATATAATTGGGTAAAACGATATCGATATCGTGTTGGCACTGAACTAAATCACCATCTGTTTCTCGAAAACAGAAGATAAAAGGAAGTGCGACACATGAGACTTGCGACAACGCTTTCGAAAATCATTGAAAACACTGGCAAGAATTACTACTGATCCTGTAAGTTTATACAGGGTGTCTCAAAATAGGTGTCACTTAATCGAAATTACAATCAATTTTAAAACCCGTCAAAGCTGACACACACAATTCTCTCTTATATTCGTTTATTCGTCATTGTTATCCTTACTGTCCGTTTAGCACATCAATTTTGCAAAAAAAAATCACTCTTCCATTCTGTAGCATTCGAACAGTTCAAAAGTGCGAAAGACAAAGTGCTTGCTCACTCTTAATTGTAGCACACAATTAAAAGTCTACAAAGGTATAAACTTGTAATGGTGTAGATGCCATTTGAAATTAAATTCCTCTCCTTGGTCCATAATTAGTGATAAATGAATACGAACATAAATTTATGGTTAGCAGTGTTTATTACATTGTGGTTAAATTTGGCACCTATACTCATGTAGACTTGTGCACCGCCGCGCCACGCCGCCGCCGCCGGTAATTTTTTACAAACGCCGTCACCGAAAGGTAGACTGGCGGCGCGCCGCCAACGCTTCTTGCTCACGCCGACAATTCGCGAACTCGATAATTGTTGACTCATAATTTTATCCACAAATCTAGGAACATTGTCTATGGTCAGAATATACGACATTAACTGATATAAGATTTATCACATATTGATCTTTGCTTTGTATTAGTGGTTGTGAATTAGATCACAAAATTAACGAAGTCTTGATATTTTCTCGAAAATCATTACACGACACTCGGAATATAATTCATGGATCCATTCTTGCTTCTTCAACTGGTTATGATTGCGAGCATATAAGTTACAATTCACCATTCGTGCGCGTGGAATGATCCACAAATTCAAAAAAGCACTTTAACTTTCAAGATATAGTTAATCAAATTTACGATTATGTGCATGATCTTAATGTTTGCACGTAATCAATTTCACTGGAACGTAGTGTATTATTCATCGATTTTTTAACCGATTCATGATTCCTAATATACTAGACACGATTCACTAGTCGAGCTCGTGAAACTGTTCATGATATAGTTCATGAAGTAATCCACATAATCTTAATATACTTACGTAAACAATTATTAGGAACTCCGACTATTATTTATGGATTATTCGCTCTGCTCTTTGGTTTTGAAATTTCTATGTGAGCTATTGTGTACATCTGCTAGCAACCAGTCTCATAGGCGCGAGCTTTAGATACAAGGGAACTACTAGGGCCTGTAACTCTGTTATTCTTTTGTTAAGATACAGTGTAATGTTTGGAATTAAATGAAACTGCGCTGAGCACCAAAAATACATTATCTAGCGACAGTTCATGTCCGTGAAATAATTACGAAAACTATAAGATACCTGACTCTGTGTAAAAAATCGGACGGTAAGCTCAAGACTAAAATATAACGATAACACGACGAGAATTTACGAAAATCGTTGCACATCGTTCAATTCTTGACATTTTTAGTCAATAAAGTTAATACAAATCAGTGTATCATCAAGTTATGAACTAGAATCATAAACATATTAAACATATTCAGACACAACCACCTACTAAACATTTGAGTATAATGCCATCTCTTTTTTGTGTGAACTAGTTTTGTGAAAATACAAAAATTATTTTCAATGCGAGGTTTATTAATCATTGATTGACTAGTGACCTATTTTGAATTTTTGTCTCGAAGAATAGTTGGGCAGAGTGATCTTGACTTTTCGCGATGCTGGTGTACTGATGTGGCGATGCTAGCATGTCTGTAATAATATACGTACATGAAACTATTGAGAACCAGAGCTACAGGTCCAAAGCCCTGGTAAAGGAGGATGGTTGTGATGATCTGGGCCGCGGTCACCACGTAAAGCAAGATAGGTCATAACCCCAATTCTAAGGCATGAAGCGACCCGTGCCGAGGGATGAGTGATCGAGGGGGTGAAAAAGATGCTCGATCGTTAACGGAGCCTGTGGAGTACCTGGGCAACCCCCACAGTAAGCGTTCCTTACCACGCTAATGCGGAGCTCTGGCGTGACGGACATTTATTCTCGCGCTACTCGTGGGAACTGATATTTAGAACAAAAACAAAAACTATAATAAACAAACGGAGGTGCCAAACCCCTTTGCTAGAGGTGGCTTGGCGAGGTCTCCCCCCCGTGGGGAGAGTAGTGGAGCGACGAGTGCTGCATCTGATAGCACCAGTGACCCCCCAGTAGTGGTAGGAAATAGCCCTACCAACGCACTGGACGGGCCACTATCCGCGATGCGCAAAGTGGTGGAGCAGCTCGATTCAATAATCGAGTTCACTAGCGCAAAGCAAAACATAAGCAAGGAGTTAAAGCAGAGTCTCCTGGAACTCCGGAAAACTGTTCGTGTCGCAAGACAGAAACAGCAGGCTTATGCCAAGAGGGTGGAATGTCGGGAGTAGTCCGACAGAGAAACCCAGACAGTGGCCTCCAAGAGGGAGGGAAGAGGGAAGGTCGATACAGGCACTCAGACAGTGGCCTTCACCTTCTATGGAGCAGCCACGTCGCTCGAAGCGGCGGCCAAGTTCCCCTCGAAGGGAAAAGGCAAGGGCAAGGGCAATCGTAAGACGACGTCGAACGCGAAGCGCCCTAGGAAGTCGCCAGGCGAGGGTGCAAAAACCGACACCACACGGCGTGCAACCGTTAAGGCCAAACGCCGTCTGGCCGAGGTAAGCGAGGGCGAGAGTGACCTCGCTGAGCAGAGCGTTGGTACCAGCTACCCGGCGCGACCGGGGCAGAGGGGCGTTAACCCCTGGACGCTGGTCACCAGGAAGAAGCCGGCACCGACACCGGAGGTACCGCGGCCCGCGAAGAAGGCCAAGGACAGAGGCGAGGCCTGGTGGTTAAAAACTGACAAGGACAAATACGCCGACGTCCTAAAGTCGATGAAGGCGGCCGAAAGCCTTTCGGCCCTTGGGCAAGATGTGCGTAGCGTGAGACGCACCAACACGGGAGAAATGCTTCTGGTGCTGAAGCGAGGCGCACAATCTAGTGCAGTGTACAAGGCCTTGACCCAAGAGGTCCTTGGTGAAGGCGCCCAAGTCAGGTCGCTAGGGGCGGAAATGACTCTCCAGTGCAAGCATCTGGACGAGTTCACGACCGCAGAAGATGTCGTCGCAGCCGTTAAAGAGCAATGCGACGACGACAATCGAGCGGGCCTCTGTGCGATTTAGAGATGGACCTCTGGCACCCAAGTAGCCTACCTCAGGCTACTGAAGGCGGATGCCAAAAAGGTAACCAAGAAAGGTAAGCTGAAGATCGGCTGGTCGGTATGCCCAATTAGCATACCCCAGCCGCCTTCAGTGGATAGGTGCTATCGGTTCCTTGAGTCCAGCCACAAAGCCTACGAGTGCAAGAACATAGACAGGAGCAAACTATGCCGTCGCTGCGGCGAGGAGGGGCATAAGGAGCGGGGGTGCACTAAGGCGCACAAGTGCCTTATCTGCACCGCTAAGAAGCAAGCCCATAAACATGCTATGGGCGGACCTTCGTGTCCCTTCGGTGAGGCAAATAAGAAGAAGCCGTGAACGTCACACAGCTAAATCTTAATCATTGTGCAGCAGCCCAACAGCTGCTGTGGCAGTCGGTCTCGGAGTCGAGGACAGATGTCGCCCTCTTATCAGACCCGTACAACATCCCTGCCGGAAACGGCAATTGGGTGTCGGACGGGTCTGGAATGGTGGAAATCTGTACAACGGGACGGTTCCCAGTTCAAGAGGTGATACACTCCTCCGCCGAGGGTGTTGCGATTGCCAAGATCAATGGTGTGTTCTATTGCAGCTACTACGCTCCACCAAGGTGGCCAATAGTACAGTTCAACCAGATGATCGACAGGCTCTCGTCGGACCTAGTGGGGCGGAAACCGGTAGTCATAGCGGGAGACTTTAACGCTTGGGCAGTGGAGTGGGGCAGCCGCTGTACAAATAGCAGGGGTCAAGCGCTAATGGAGGCGCTTGCGAAACTCGACACTGTGCTAGCTAATAATGGCTCCGCTAGTACATTCCGTAGAAACGGGGTGGATTGACGTAAGATTTGCCAGCCCGAGTCTGGCTCCAGGCATGGAATGGAGGGTAGACGAAGGCTACACCTATAGCGATCATTTAGCAATCCGCTTTAGGATCAACTATGGTGTGCAGCATCCGAGGGCGGGAGATCCCTGTCAGGTACGCGGGTGGAAGTCCAATCACTTCGAGAGCGAAGCTTTCACCGCGGCCCTGGTACTGGAGGCCAACATCGACAGTCTAAGCGGGGATGCGCTGGTAGCTGTTCTATCACGCGCGTGCGACGCCACTATGCCGAGAAAAACACTGCCAAGAAACGGCAGATGCCCGGTATACTGGTGGAGTGCCGAGATTGCAGCTCTACGGTCAGCCTGCCTCAGAGCTAGACGTAGGATGCAAAGAGCTCGCACCGAGGATGCAAGAGAGAACCGCCGTGAAGTGTTTCGAGCTGCGAAATTGGCCCTTAACAAGGCCATTAAAAGCAGCAAGAGAGCGTGTTTCGACAACCTGTGTGAGAGTGCCAACGCGAATCTGTGGGGTGACGCCTACAGGATTGTGATGGCCAAGACCAAAGGGGGCTCCTCACCCCCAGAACGGTCTCCGGACCGGTTGGCAACGATTATTGAAGTACTCTTCCTGTCTCGAGCCGCAAGCCCCTGGCCACCCGCACTACGAGACAGTGCGGGCACGGCCGAAATGGTGGCTCCAGTGACGAATGAAGAACTACTCGCAGTGGCTAAATCCCTAGCAATGAACAAAGCTCCAGGGCCGGATGGAGTTCCAAACAACGCTCTCAAGGCAGCGATCATAGCGAACCCGAACATGTTCAGGCTAGCTATGCAGAGATGCCTTGACGAGTGCCGTTTCCCCGATAGATGGAAAAGGCAGAAATTGGTGCTTTTGCCGAAGCCCGGGAAGCCGCCAGGCGACCCATCGGTTTACAGACCAATCTGTCTGATCGACACGACTGGCAAACTGCTTGAGATGATTATCCTCAACAGGCTAACCCCGTACGCGGAAGGTACGGACGGTCTGTCAAGCAACCAGTTTGGCTTTCGGAAGGGTAAGTCCACAGTGGACGCTCTCAACTCAGTGATAAATACTACCGAGATAGCGATCCAACGGAAAAGGCGAGGTATTCGATACTGTCCGTTAGTGACACTTGACGTGAAGAACGCATTCAACAGCGCAAGCTGGGATGCCATAGCGCTCTCGTTACACCGGCTTAGCCTACCGGTGGGTCTGTACCGGATCCTGGAAAGTTACTTCCAAAACCGCGTGCTGCTATACGAGACCGATGCCGGTCAGAAAAGGGTACCGATTACCGCCGGAGTCCCGCAGGGCTCGATCCTAGGCCCGGTGCTATGGAACCTCATGTATGACGGGGTTCTGAGACTGAAGTTCCCTCCTGGGGTCAAGATCGTCGGCTTTGCCGACGACGTAACCTTGGAGGTCTACGGGGAGTCAATCCCTGAGGTAGAACTAACCGCAGAACACGCGAGGAATGGATGAGCGCGAGAGGCCTGGAGGTCTACGGGGAGTCAATCCCTGAGGTAGAACTAACCGCAGAACACGCGAGGAATGGATGAGCGCGAGAGGCCTCCAGGTAGTTATCGTCAACAACCGCAAGTCGGCACAACATGCAGTTATCCGTGTGGGAGAAGTCGCGATCACTTCACAGCGAAGTCTGAAGTCTCTCGGAGTCATTATAGACGACAAGCTGACCTTCGGCAGCCATGTCGACTATACATGCAAGAGAGCGTCGACTGCTGTTGTGGCTCTATCGAGAATGATGTCCAACAGCTCAAAGGTGTGCGCCAGTAGACGTAGGTTACTGGCAGGCGTTGCCGTATCTATCCTCAGGTACGGCGGCCCGTCATGGTCAAGAGCACTGAGGGTAACCAGCTACCTACAGAAACTGGAGAGCACCTACCGCGTGATGTGCCTCAGAGTGATATCTGCCTACCGCACGGTATCACACGATGCATCCTGCGTAATAGCGAGCATGATGCCAGTCGGGCTGGTCATTCGGGAAGATGAGGAGTGCTTCGAGCTACGTGGAAATAGGGGAGCCCGCGAGCGCACCAGGGTGACCTCGGTCGCCAGATGGCAGCGTGAGTGGGACAACTACTCGAAAGGTAGGTGGACCCACCGGATGATACCTAGCATATCGAGCTGGGTGGGAAGACCCCATGGGAAAGTTCACTTCCACCTGACACAATTCCTGTCAGGCCATGGCTGTTTCCGACAGTACCTCCACAGGTTCGGGCACGCGGAGGTCCCAGTCTGCCCGGACTGCCCAGGTGTAGACGAAACTGCCGAACACATACTGTTCGTATGTCATCGGTTCGACGTCGAAAGAAGAGCAATGCTTGACGTCTGTGGCTGGGACACAACCACTGATACCCTTATTCAGCGGATGTGTCAGTCGGTGGAGAAGTGGAACGCAGTCTCGGCTGCTACCATCCAGATTGCCTGTAGGCTACAGGTAATCGGGCGAACCGAGCAACAGACGACGGGCACGACTAACTAGTGATTGGTTAGATGGTGCGAAAAAGACCAAGCGCAAAAAAGGAGTGAATGGTCTGTTCATGCCGAGGCAGGTTTGGCGCAGCGACTGGCAACCGCGTAAGGGGTAAACCCAGCCACCCTGAAGCAAGACAGAAGAGTGAGTGTATAGGCGTATAAGTGGACTGCCTCATGCCAAGACGGGATGGTCGTAGCGTAGTATGTTGGGACTTAGCTATCGATGCCTCATGGCGTGGCAGAGGAGTGAAAGGGTGAGCATCCAAGTCAGTCTCACACGGCATGTTAAGGGTGAACATAAAAGTCATCCTCACGTGGTATGGTAGAGGCTAGCACAAAAGTAAGCCTAGCAAGGAATGAAAGAGGTAAGCACACAAGTCAGCCTCGCATGGTATGTCAGAAGTGGGGCCTAAGAAAAATGTCCCACATGGGATGCCAGGGGGAGTGACAGAAGTACAATAGAGTGGCACGATCGAGAGTGAATCAGGTGATAGGGTGAGCACCCAAGTCAGCCTCACATGGTATGGGTGGTGCGAGCACAAAAGTAAGCCTAGCAAGGAATGAGTAAGGTGAGCACAAGTCAGCCTCGCAAGGGACGAAAAAGGTGAGCACAAAAGTCAGCCTCATGTGGGAGTGTTTGAGAGTGAATCAAGGTGCGATAGAGAGAGCACCCAAGTAAGCCTCATACAGGACGTATGAACGCGTGAGTGAGAGTGAATGAGTACACTAAGTACAGCCATCCCCCCAGAAGTAATACCGAGAGGTAGTTCCTGGGAGGAACGATGGCGGAGCCCAATGAAGTTTAGTCGGTATTAATGGCAGCGTCACCATTCGAGCCCGACACGCCCCCAGTGCACCCCGTGCGGTAGATTGGACCCTACCAATAGCACGTGTACTGGGCTAGGACGTAAAGGTCTTCTCCATTGTAAAAAAAGAGGGTAAGATTTCTGGTCTTATATTGCGAATTTTACCCCCAAATACTCACAGAAAAATAATATTGTCACACGAAAATATGCACACACCGCATCTACCATAGTTTGGTTGTTGCGGTGGCTAACAAAAACAACATTTAACGCCCTCTCTAGGATTGTGCATAAGATGTTCAGTTTGTTTATTTGCTATCCCCAGTGCAGTTTAACGTGAGAATATTTATTTTGCTGCTTTAAAAATGTGCACGAAAGTCTATCTACAGATGAAACGGACAATAAATTATTCATCGTGTGATCTAGCCCCACTCAGGAAAGATTTTCAGTGTCAGTTGCATCAGCCCGGTATCACAGACAAATGAGACGTAACACGAGATGAATTTTCATCACTCGTCGTCGATTTAAATTACAAAAAATGCGCCATATCAGCGAGCGTGGCGTTAGTGAAGAGAATTTGACGCAGAGCTAAATGCGTTACTTAGTTTCCGCACATTAAAAATGCATCCACCGCCGATTAAAATGCATCGGCGCACACCTCTATACTCAAGCTCTAGACAGCCTCGAGCATGATTAGCTACACCTAGACGCTAAAAGAATAATATTTAGTATAATCAGCATTAGTTCAATATTATCTTCCTGCTAACTTGTTTTGCAAAGCGGGGAGTGTGAAAGGAGTAAATCTCTACCGCACCCCAATAACTTATTTTGATACGCGTCGAGAGAAGATGTAAAAAACAGTATTTGTGAAGGGGGTGGGTTGGTTGCAACTCCTTACCTTGTTAGGTTGGTAGATCTACGAACGATTGTTGAAATACAACATAGTTTAATAAAAGACAGATGCTTATTCTCGTTTGTGATTTTGGTGAAGGGGATACTTGTACAAGCTTACCTATTCGATGGATAGTGGTGAAGGGGTAGAGTGTTAAGGGGGATGAGGTGACCCCCAGCCGCACACCCCTAGCTGCGCACCTGTAGAATTTCCAAAAAAAAACAATAGTAAAAAATTGGCCGGGATTAGGTTGTCTCCGTCTTGCCAATTCATTGACTGAAAGAAGGAATCTAAAAGCAAGTATGTTAAAGTAACAATTTTACGGATGAAAACCTCTGGTTTACGTCAGTGGTTTGATTGAAATCAGAATACATTCCGAAACCCAGAAGCCTACCCCACCTTTAACTCGTTATTCAACGTAGTAAAATTAATACGTGCTCGTATGAAAAGCTTTTCACCCATCCTAATGAAGTCGGCTATACAAGGAACCAAAGCAGGCGATTCGTTCTCACCGTCCATACAGTCATGATGGACATGGATGGGGACGGAATGGATGACAGCAATCAGGGCTTTCAATCGTTTTGACAATGTGGCATCTGTATGACCGAATGAATTGGAGTACAATTGTGGTTTTGCACGATAAGCAGTAACCGCCGGTTTGGTTTGATGATGTGTAAGGGTGCAATTATCATGGGAGACTCACAATTAATGGCTTATTTAACGCTTCTTGGGAAAAGTGACGTGACACTTTCACTTGTTCAGCTACGCTTTGTTCTCTGATATGGAGTTCCTGTTGATAGGTGGTAATTTGTTGGTTTATGTGATACTATCGATTGCTGTTTTATTAACAATTTGCATTTGTTCCAATAATTTGCAGAAATTGTGATGAAAGATTATTACGCAGGGTTATATTAATATACCTAATTATGCAATTACGAATAGTTAAACTTATACTCAAATTAGTCGACATCCAATCAACTCTAGACAGGATCGGATCCAGAAAAAAATTTCGGGAGGGGTCCGAAATTTTTATTTTGGAATGAACGTTCTACAATACGTTATGCGTCAAAACTTCATTTAATGAAAATCAGTTTTAGTGATCAAATTTGGTTTGAAATGATTTTAAGTTTGAAACTGATATAAAATTGAAACTAATTTAAAATTTCTCAACAAGTTGAAAATTTTCGGAGGGGAGACCCTCCCCCTGGATCCGCCACTGACTCTAGAGTAAGAGAGGATTGAACAAATTTACTGCAGTATCCTACACATACAGAAATGGTTATGCAGTTAGTCTGGAAATCGACAACCTAAACGCAATTTATATATATATATATATATATATATATATATATATATATATATATATATATATATATATATATATATATATATATATATATATATATATATATATATATATATATATATATATATATATATATATATATATATATATATATATATATATATATATATATATATATATATATATATATATATATATATATATATATATATATATATATATATATATATATATATATATATATATATATATATATACCGAGTTCTTGGTTTTCAAAACAAATGACAAGATTTCGAATCCGCTTCCTCATCAGCAAACCAGAATTTCTTTGCTTGTTACCCGAAACTTCGCTCGGAACCCGTCAAATGTTTAGACGGACATACAATTCGTGTGACTTGGATTTAGTGTCGAACCGGCGCCAATTTGGTGTTACTTTGAATTATCATCTAACTGGCTCAGAATAGGGATGAAGATGAACTGAACACCAAAGTTTCAAGTTAGGTTTATATTTTCGTGCACAAAATTTAGTACAATCCAACAATGTTTTCACGATTGGGAAATTTTTGCATAAAAAATGTTCAAGTAATCGTGTGAACGTTTCATCATTTTTTTATTGTTGTCTGGACTTGGTTAATCTTGTAGCAAAATTGACTAACGTGACGTTTGTTGCACAGTATCACGGAGATGCATTGCACAATTGATACAAATTCCATCGATAAGAAGCCGGGTAATGAACGAAATATTGCAGTATCCTGCTGGCTAGATCAAAATTAGCAAATCACACTAATCAATACTTTATCTACATTGAAGAAAATATGTTTGTTTAAGGCAATCCTGAGAAAGAGCCGATTTCATGCATTCTGGTTTGAATAAATAAGCAAAACATAGCTTCTCAATTCCGAAAAGGAAGAAAATAAACGTTCGAAATTCCTCAACCATCAGGAAACTGTTCTGAACATGTCTGTCGCACATTACGGGGTGCAAACGTTTTGAAGCACCCTTCCAGATGGACTTTGAAGTGGTCCTCGACAGATACTCAGCTCGATTGGACAGGTCCACTGGTGCTGTGTCAAAGTTTGTGGAAAGTTTATCATGCGAAAAATTCGATATCCCACATTATCACTCGTTCGCTGAACGAACGAAGGGGAATTCGATTATCCTTTATTTAGGTACTGCTTTGTCCGTACCAGCAGTCAATAAATCGAGAAGGCTGATGGAATTTCCCACGATACTCTCACCCTCGAAGTGATGGGTTGTCGTTTGCATCCAAAATACTAGACATTCTAAAAAGCTGCTTTTCGAGAGGTGCTGTGTAACTGTTTGCAATCAATACACTTTGATACATCGGAAAACCAGATTCCGACTGTTTTCCGATTCCCCCAGCCCAGCATTCGTTGGTTTCAGTAACGAAAGTTGAATATCAGAAAGAAAGGCAGCATAAAAATACTAACGAAGCAAAATGTGAATCGAATAGCTCAATTGCTTTGTCAATTCAATGGGCTAATGCTGAGTAGCGCTTTCAAAGGACAAGGAGAGATACATTTCGTTTGTTTTATATGCGATAGTCAATTTAGATTTAATCTTTTGATTCCGCCGGGTAGAAGAAAAAGCGAAAGAAGCGTTCGTTGTCCTAAATGATGGGAGAGTTGTTTGTAGCAACAACAATAAGTTTGACGGTATATTCTCAGGATACTACTATGTATTTGTATGATATAAAGCATGATTTTTTCAATGTTATACGCCTTATATCAGTGGTTTCCAACCTTTTTCGTTCCACGTACCCCTTTCCGAATATTGATCCCCATGATGTACCCTTTTCTGAAAATTATTTACCATCACTACCCTGTCCGAAAAGAATGATTTTAAATATTTTATTTAAATTTCTAATTAAAAACCTGCTCTCAGTAAGCATCTTATTTCTTGACACACTGAACTAATATATAATAACAAATATCCGACGGGAATGTTAGGATAACAAGTTAAAACTTTTGCCACATAATTCACCCTCTACAGTAGTCTAATTAATCCCTGGGTGTGAATTCACCCCAAGTGGAAAATCATTACTTTCTATCAATCCATATCCAACTCGGTTACGATGGTAGGAACACTACAGCATCTGAAATGATTTATCCAGAAAATTATGAAAACGCATGGATCGATACCAGCAGTTGTTCACCTAATCCTGTAGCATCATGTGATGGATGACGAAAGTTATTTCAAGGCAGTCTCAACCTGGACTGACATATTTCGGCATCAAGTAGTAATTTTCTAATTCGGGCCTCCAACTATATCAAAATAATCTAATTGATTATACTATAAGGACCCTTTCGTGACTCAGTAAACTCATACTTGTATCCCGATTCAGTGGAACGCCCCTGCAACGCGTTTCACTGAATCAAAGCCCACCGCAAAGCGCTACGTTCAATAAAATCGGTCGACTTTCGTCGCTCGCTGACCCGCTGGCTACAAAAAAGATCGAGGATTCTAAGGAGAATAGCTGGACTTGGTTTCAAGGCTGAATTCTCCCCAACGCACTGAAGACCAAATTGTGAAGGGAGTCAACGCTCTAAATGAGAAGAGAAAAGCACCGGTTTTGCTTTCAAAAACAACGGGGTTACAACCACTAACCCACTGGAGATCGCTAGGCACTGACACCACCTTACAACTGTCCTCTGTCAAACGGTACAAGAACTTGAAATGCCACCCAATTACTTTTCCTCCGGACCCGGGGTAAAACATCAATAAACCCTGGTTCTGATGTACACCACGCCATTACATTGACCCGTAGGAAAGCTGTTGGACTAATTGACATCGACTGTTGATTCCTGCGAGCCCTGCTACCACTCACGTAGACGACACATGAAAAAATCTGCGCACCACTCATTTGAATGATATATTTGCTTTGGAGTTAAAATGGTATCGAAGCATAAGGAGGAACGGAGCAAAATTACAATTGTCAGCTTTCTAACCGTTCTACGTCGACTGGAAGAGGAAAAGTGGCAGAGATTTTCAAACACATCAAGCTGTCGAAGTTCGTAAAGAAATATCTCGTGTGACAGGCCATCTGTTCCTGTGGCTTGAAAAGCGACATTTACATCGCAACCGGGGCCATCAAGCAGAAAATTTATGCGCAGGAGCTCCTGAAAAAAATGTGGGTTGCCTTTTCTCAAGCAACACAATTGTTCCGTTCTTTAATTGCCGGATTTGGCCATATAGTAGTATGCAGCGAACAACGTCCAAAATATTGGGCAATCGTCAGGCTGAACCTCAAGAAGACACGAAAGACAGTTGGCAGCGAGATGTAATTCAAAGAAATCTGGCGTTCTGCAGTGAGTTGAGTTACCAAGGAGACTGTATAAAACTTGATGGAGGGAGTCAAACGATAGGCCCGGTTTTTCGCATTAGCAAAAGAAGAAGCTTGAGTGAATATTTTTCTTCAGTGCTGTATGAATTGAAGTTGCAAAAGAAACATAATGTAATTTTTTAATAAAAAGTTTGACTGATGTACACACATTCCTCTTCGACCAAAAACCATTCGTGAAAAATCTGGGAAAAACTCGGTTGCCTACAACATAACAGCTTCCAACTGTTGCGACATAAACTTTCCGGCCACTGCACAGTAATCCAGAATGTAAATTTAGCATTTTTTTTTGTTAAACTAAATAACTTAGCCTTACAATATGTGAAGGAAAGTTGTTGTGCTTTGCAAGACCCTTCTTTTAATTTAAATGGAGGTTAGAGTGGTTCTAATTTTAGCAAGATTTTAAATTTTTAGCGGTTCGATATAGAGCTTAACTGTCTTGTTTAGTTCAACACATTTTAGAAAAATTTGCTGAAGACGTGCAAGATTTTATACTTTCCATTCCGACAAATCAAAATGTAAGTTTTAGGGTGTTCCTTAAAAACGGTTTTATTTCTATAACTTTTGCAGTTTTACATAAAAATATAACTTTTTCAAATAACTTTTCACCGATAATAGTTTTGATATGTGGTGCCATGAAACAAATTATTCGCCTTAAAACAATGTTAAATTTATTTGAAAACTTGCTTTTGGTTTAAATCAGTACCAAAAAACTCATTTGAATAAAATAGTTTTTCCAAGAAGCACCCTAACCTTGGATTTTAAATTTGTTGTAAAATGAAAAGTGTGACAAATAGAGCTTATATGTCTTCAGCCAACTTTTCTAAAACTTGTCGATCTACAACTTCCTTGAGGATCGTATGGTTTTATCTAGAATGATTAAAAAGTTAATTTTTTTATTTTAGTAAAATTAGTAACCACCCTAACAGTTGTTTTAACGAAAAGAAGAGGTTCACAAACCTTCGTTTTCCAAAAACATAATAAGGCTAAGTGGTGAAGTAAAATCTCAAAATTTCTGCTAAATGTGCATTCTGGACCACCCTTGGATTCGAAGGCAAATTCTTCATTTTGCACCAAAATCATTCCAAGATCCGATGACCGCAGACCAACAATCCGATTTTCGCTAAAAAATAACCTGTTATTGTAAAAATATTAATAAAAAATAACTTTAAACATTTCTCCCGTAACCGTAGTCCTAGAAAAATTGTGAAAAATTCCAAAATGATTGGTCCAATAGATTTTGAGTTACGATGTACACCCCGTTTTGCTGAGGAGCCCCGAAAATTCACTGTCACTCGCACTATTTTCAATATATTGCAATGAACATTTTTGTGAAATATTGTTCACTTATTGCACTCTTTTATGGGAATTGACCTATAAACGACACATTCTAAATCGGAAAACACTAAAACGGGTATTTTCTTATCCGAAAATTCCTGCCTGAAATTTTGTCTTGAGTCTGTTGAGTTAAATATTCCTCTAATTCGCTTAAATTGTTTTGTTGTTTTCGTCGACAGCCGCATTTTCTACGGAATCGAAATCATCAAAAACTAGAGCGGTACGATAAACACTCTAGACAAATCTAGAATACTCCATTCCAGTGGACATTTCATAATCATGATTGAACTCATGGCTATTTCAAGAAAACACCCGGAAAAATTGCACCCTACGCTAGTTGGAGATGAAGATTTATCAGACTTTACAACACATGGCCTTAACCTTCCACCTTTGCGCCATCCCAAAAACCGACCCTGACCTGCAAACCGAAAATGCAGTTTTTATCATTTTCCCTTCTAATTTACATTAAATTATATGTGGACTCAGTATACTCAAGTTGAATTTTGTTCTTGAGCGCTTGCGATTTTGTATGTAAAATTTAAATTCCGACCTTCTCTGGTGAGAAGAAAAAAATTAGTTAAAATTTATCAAATAAATTATTCTCACGCTATTTGTGGAGTCGGAGAATTTTTCGACTCATCTTATACAGGAAAAGCAGAACATCAGATAACCCTGCGTGAGTGAATTGTAATTACAATAATAAGCGGTTGTATATTTGCGTTTCAGTCAACGATTTTTTTGGAATATATTTCTTAATAATGCCAAATTGCTGTGTGTTACGGATATTTTTTTTTGCTCAAAACATGATCGACGGAATGCCAATATAATTATTAGCTTGCGTAAGCCACACCCATATTCGATTCGGTGCTAATAAGGCATCTGCAATACCTTTTTTGCACGTTTGATTTACGCTTGTGTTTTTCCTATCAGAAGTTCTTAGGAATTCGAATTGCAGACGCCTTGTCAATAGTTGAATTTGGGTGTGACTTACGCGACATTTAATTTTATTAACATTCTGTTAACTGCTCTAATTCTACGACAAAGTGATTTTTAGTTTGTATCATAACAAAATTCTTAGCTAGCTGCTTGAACGCAACGGTACTTTTACTGCAGGACTGTACATCAAGACATTTGGAGCTACTGTTATTGAGAGTTTAATTAATTTATTCCACTCCAGACGATATTTGGAGCTATTAAAATGTATCGTTTGCTACAAGGAATCAATTCCTTCCCCAACACTGAAAAGATAGATTAAGTTTGTATGAACAGGTTTGATTGTCGAAAACTACATTCAAATTCAAAGTTTACAAACCTGCATTAATACCGAAAAAAACGATTTTATCTAAAATTTTATCCACTAAGGAGAAATAGTGCATATTGCATTGGCTTGCTAAGTCAAACCAAGTTACGAACTCATTAAATCTGGTCAGCTAAATCAGATCTCCTTTTCTTGCAAGACACCGCACATAACTAGATGTTTGCTCAGAAACACAAATAATACCGGTCGTTTTTGGAGCTAGCAATAATCCTGTCGTTTTTGGAGCTAGCTTAGTCTTGTCACTAAGTTAGTGTCGGATTCTGATGAGACGAAGTTTAACCGCAAATGCCATAACTAATTTAAAGAGATTTCGATTTTTTGTTGGGAAAATTGAAGGTATTCAGTAAATCATTTTTTAAGATTTTTCCGTGTACTTGCCAATTACAGTTTTTTGACTTATGATAATCTCTTATTTCGCTGAAAATTTAAGGGCCTAACTCTGTTCTAAAATCGAGTTCGCTTGCGAGTGTTACCAAAACGCAGTTCAGAAGACAAAATAAATAAAATGCTCTTTGTTTCAAAACGCTAAGAATATCAAGTTTCTCACTGTTACCAGTTTCTTCTTAAGGATGATTCTGAATGAGGCCAACCACATATCGTATGTTCAATTGTGCGCCGCAAGGCTAATTAAATCCAAAAGCACTTGAATATCGCAGCTGACTATACACAAGAGTGTTTCCTTGTTGAATCCTTTCTAGTTATTTCAAGAAATACTTCAATTTGTTCCATGACTCGCTACTGCTACTCCGGTAGTTCTGACCGAAGCATCATCTAGTGAAGATGGTCCGGAAGTGAGATCATCGTGCAACTGCCCTAGCTGTCTGTCTGTTCGTCTGTTATCTTGTCGCTACGACGGACGCGCCATGTACTGTTTACAAACAGTTGGTTCTGTACCAGACACTCCAGCAGCCCGGTTGATACATAGTTTTAATTTTTCTTCCATCGCCATCATGCTTTTCCACACACAGCACCTCCATCCAAAGAAGAAAATTTCCAAATAGAGCGGTCGTTTCTTTTGTCGGATGGAGGATGACCAGGAGGGAGCAGTCTGGACCGTGACAGTAGCATTGAATCATTCGTCTGAGTAAACAGATTTTTAAATTGAATTCTTGGCCAAATTCGCCAACTTTTCCGCCTGCTTCCGAAGTGCGATGGCATCAACTGAATGTCGCTTTGTCAGGCGATTCTCCTGAAGCACGTTCCCATCAGCAGTGGGTTCCTATAGGTATAGCTAGCTAGGTGCGGTAGTAGACTAGTTGAATCCGTGTGAAAGTGAGTCCTCCAGAAGGGGTGGTTCATTTAGCTTTACGATCGTGTCGCCGGGGCACCAGAGCAAAACTGAATAGCTGACGAAAGACGATAAAAATTAATCTCTATTTATCTTTCTTCTCGCGTTTTCATTTCAGGTAAGCGATTTGCATTTAAATTGCATCCATTCTAAACGGATAATGAGCAAAGCTTTCAGGTAAAGGAGTGAACGTTAAATAAGTGTATGTAAATTTGTATGTGTAATCTACAGACGACCATCATGGAGTTCCAAGTATCACTTTGCAGGTCATTTGAGTACAGTAGCTGCCATCACAGATGATTTTCATTAACTAATCATTTTGCGAAATTTCCTCTACGGGGGCGACGCAAATTCTCATTCTCGTGACCTAGTTAACATTATAAACTAAATTAATGACTAGAAGTTTCTGAGCTCTTGGTAAAAATGAAGTCCATAGAAAAATGCTGAAAAAGATGCTCTTTAATAAATATAAGCTCCTCTATTCATCCTATGCATTTGAACTCGTTAGGTGGAGCAACGTCTGCTATCATCTCTGTTCAACGTATAGGCTGAAAAGATATTAAATAAAATCATTGTACTCGAATTGTGCTTAGCTCAAACAGGAGCATTTTATATATTTCACTCCATACGTTACTATACTTTTTCTTAGGACCGAATCAACGATATTGATACCGATTTAGATGCAATTGAGAACTGGGTAATTAATGCTATTAAACAAAAAAAAGATCTACCCTAGTAGCACAATTTGAATCTCGAAAAACTTTGACATATATTTATAAACTATTTTAAAGTCATACTATGTTGCGTTTCGGCTTCGCCTCATCAGAAACCGACACTAACGTATTGTCGGAATAGATTAGCGCCGGCTTGACGCAAATCCCTTAAAACTAAAACACACCATGTGTTTCAATCAAACGACTGATCAAACGTGATGTCCCGTTAGAGCAGAAGTTCTGTTTATGCCGATGAGACACAAGTGAAGCCGAAACTTGTCTTGGCTTAGCAGGCCTATGCGAAAGCACTATGCTATATTTCACCCTAAGGAGGAAAATTTGGTAAAAACCAAAATTTCTCACTAGGGTGAAAATTTGTTGGTATAAACCAGTCTTTGTACAGGAGGGCACAAATCCTTATTTCATACTATGTTGCGTTTCGGCTTCGCCTCATCAGAAACCGACACTAACGTATTGTCGGAATAGATTAGCGCCGGCTATATATAGCATAGTATTTTAAAGTGTTTCAATTCATAAACCAGTTAGAAGTTTCATAAAAATAACAAAGTCTACACTTTAAATTTTATATAGATGAAATATTAAAACTGCTTCTAATAGAATCAAGCTCAATGGAACCATTATCCAAAGAAACCCCATCAATTCATTTACTTCTCACAGTTTCACGATTAGAAGACTTCTTCTTCACTTAGTTGCTATACCAGTAGCAAACCCAAATTGATTCAGGAAGTCAGCTCAATAAAACGTGATTACTTTCGCCGAGAAGAATCACCTCCATTTAACCACTTTGATGGATAGAATGGACGGCAGTGAACGGAAGGCGAAAGATGTCCGCTACTGAAGTAGAATAACTTCCCTAGTCATCTTTCCGCTGAGGCTCCCGATATACTTCACTAGCACCGACCGACCGTACTGGATGCCTTCAAAAGCGTCAAAGTTATACAGATCCACCGACAATTTTAAGTAATATAGAGCAAGACAACCAGCCAGAGCGAAGGACAGTGGATAACGGAGCGAAAGCAGCACCGTGAACATTACCGCGTTCATATTGCACCCTTTATCTTTTGTTGGCCGCCCCGAAACGAAAGTGCTAAAGCTGATTCCGAAAGCTGTCATCAAAATTGCTACTTTCGAGAGAGCTGGTCGGTGTCAGATGTAGGTATAAACATTTAGTGCTCGCTTTATGACAAAGTGCTTCATCATCACCGCGAATCGTCTTCATCTTCGTCATCGAGTCAAAGGAAATTAATTTGACGATGAAAAGAACCGGTCTATTTTAGGAATCAATATGTGTTCTTTCATTTTCTGCATTCAATGAACTGGAAAATAAGGATACGGGATAATTACAAGACTAGCGCAACGATACTAGTTGCACGCTTAACGCGTAACGATAACATGGGTGTACAATCACTTTTGAAAGGCAAGTAATGTTTCTTTTCAATGCAGCTATTGCGATTTTTTGAAAACAAGTAGCTGTTTTATCGCTCTTTCAAAACATATGTGTGTGCGGAACGAAAAAATCAATAAGTAGTTCAATCACAATAGGATCGGTGCGACACCGATAGCTTGGTGTCGATTGAATGCATACGTCACGGCTTGATGATAGTAGAAAGGGAGAAGAATAATCGCATGGTCGTTCTAGGCGAGGATTTGTGAAGAATTTTTTGCCGGCGTCGGCAGTAAAACTTGATGATGAGTTATGTTCTACCATAGACCATGCGGTAGACTTGGGTGTAACGCCCAACTCCTACTCTGCAGAAGGCAAAGAATTCTTCACATTTCCTTTCGATCATGTCCATATGAGCCTGTCTAGTCCTAGTTTTCCGTAATAAGTTTATAACTGATTCGCTCTAGAATACCTATCCGTCTTTCAATTTCATTGCTTTCGTTTCTCTTAGTCTAAAATTTGCCGAAAATAGCCAACAAAATCGATACAGTAGAACCTTGCGGCAATTAAAACATAGTAACATACAAAACTTATTAATATTTTTCTAAAATTCCCATTATTATTTCCCGTGGCTGAAGCAAGTCGTGAAAAGTTTTGACACATAATTTTCTTCCGCTAAAAAATCTAATATTTTAGGTTATTTTATTTACACTGTCGGAAATAAGTATAAGTACAGTTGAAAATTCTTATTTTTTTGCGCAACGTGCAATACTTTCAAAGTGATACTGCACTAACAATACCTTTGTAAGAATACACCACTACATGCAGCACGTAATCATATATATGAGTGAGTATGCGTGTCGTTTCTCTAAGTTGACGTTTAAGGTGAAGATATGTGGAAGCCACGTTGCTAGGCACCGGCTCGCTTGTTTACATTGAGAAAAACTGAAATCTGAAGTGAAAATTCAAACGCACAAATGAGAGTTTCCAAAAAATCCACAAAATAGGAGCTACGGATGGCATTCCGTCATAAACTCGGATTGATTGTATAGGAAAATGTTCTAGCTTCCTTAAGTAGCAGTTTCGTGGCACACTAGCAAGGTTAGTGTGTTGAAAAACGTATTTTTATATTTGCTCATGTCAGATACATGGTTAGGCAGGGAGAGGGGTGCGTGCGGCGTAGCAGCTATGTTGTGGCTCGCATGTATAATGTCCTTAACCGCATGGAAAAAAAGATAAGGACAGCACCTAAGTGTCTCAAGTTATTTAAAGAATTGCATTTATATTGTAATTTTTCGAAGTTTTCGCGTGCAAGTACCAATGTAATACACTCTGTAGCGACCGGAATGTTAGAGTTAACAAGAAAACATTGTTTCTTTCAGAAGGTTTCGTGAGAATGCCGACGGGAGCTCCACTTACCGAGTTTGAAAAGGCTAAGATATTAATTTTGCAGCAGGAGGGCTATTCTTCTCGACAAATAGCCTTTAAAGTTGGAAGAAGTAAGACTGTTGTTCATAACTATTTAACTTTACGCGAAAACTACGGGAAGAAAAAGGGAAGTGGACGCCGGCCTGTAGTTTCTCCACGCGATAAAAGGTTGATCACTCGCCTAGCGGTAGAAGAGAAGCTCTCATCACAGGAAATTGTGCGTCAAAAGAATATACCTGTGACCAGTCGTCGCATCCGACAAATTTTGCATGACAATCGTAACATTTGTTATGGAAAATCTGTATCTGTGCCTCATCTAAAACCACGACATAAAACAGCAAGGTTGAACTTCGCTGAAAAACACCAATTTTGGGAAGACGAATGGGCCAATGTTATTTTCAGTGACGAAAAGAAATTTAATTTAGATGGTCCAGATGGTTGTTCGGCTGCGTGGATAGACAAACGTCAGAAAAAACCAAATAAAGAGCATCGGAATTTCGGAGGTGGCACCCTAATGATTTGGGCGGCATTTAGTCTGAAAGGAAAGACTCCAATCTGCTTCATATCGACGAGAATGAACGCTGAGAAATATGTCGAATTGTTGGAAGGCGAATTAATACCCTTTATAGAGAATGTTATGGGAGATTCCATGATTTTTCAGCAGGATAATGCTGCTTGCCACTCTGCCCGTTACACAAAAACTTTTTTAAACGACCGAAACATCCCTGTATTGGACTGGCCTGCTTGCAGTCCAGATCTTAACCCTATAGAGAACGCCTGGGGTATGCTATCGCGAAACGTGTTTAGGCATGGACGCAGGATTGAAACTGTGAAGCAATTGAAACACGCAATTGTCGACGAATGGAATAAATTGGATGAAGCAGCCCTGAATCCTTTTATTCAATCAATGCCACGAAGAAGTAATTATGAACAAGGGAGATGTAACACACTACTAAAACTTTTATTTACCACGATAAATGTCGAATATCTTCGAACAACTTGACTGTCCTTATAATTATTTCCATCACCAAAAAATAAAAAATTGAATGTGCGAGAAAAAAACGGTAATAAAATTCTTAATACATGTTATCTAAGTTGTTATATTAATGAACAATTTAAAATAATTTACCAAAAAAAAATATTCCACAGATCTTTTTAAATAAATTATGAGATGCAAGTGTCCTTATAATTATTTCCGACAGTGTATTAGGTTTTACTAAGTGCAATGTTACAAAAACGAATCTATGACAAAAGGTCGAAAAACAAAAGGTCGATGAGACAAAAGGTCGAAAGACAAATCGTCGAAAGGACAAAAGGTCGAAAGACAAAAGGTTGAAAAGACAAAAAGTCGAAAGACAAATGGTCGAAAATACAAAAGGTCGAAAGGACAAAAAGTCGAAAGACGAAATGTCGGATAAATTTTAAGTCGAAACCAAATTTTTAACCTTTCATTTTTTTAAAGGTGCCCTTCCAGGAACTAAAAATCAAATATCATAGCCAATACTTGCCAATGTTCTGTAGCAATCGCGTGTTTCAGAGTTCTAATAGCTTCCAATTCAGAAACTCCAGTTCCCTGTTGTAAATATAGGCTGTTCACTTCCTACATCTCCTAAGATGAAGTATGAATACCGGGCGGCTAGAACAAATGTTCTGCTTGCGTACAATCCAAACGATGTTTTCTCTCCATGTCGTTTTCTGTTTGCTATAGCGCGGATTGTGGACTTACAGGCGATACGAAGTGCGGACAAAGACGCACCGCCACGTGCGTAAGGCGGCACCGCTAAACGCTGTCCGCCGGATTGTTGCATCCGCATTTTGTTTCCGGTACGCTCTGCGGAGATCCGACACTACCAGCAGTTACCGAACTCCAAGCTAGGACCTTAACAACACCATCGCGCAAGGCAGCGCAAAACAGCCGCGTCGTTGTCGAATAGCTTTCATCAAAATTAGTGCAAGCAGCGCGGTACCAGCAGTCGTCAACGTTTTAAAGGTGTGAAGTGAACAGCCTAACAGCCACTCTGGTTTCGGAAGCTGACTTATTATTGGTAGATATTGGGGACTCTACCTGTGATGATAACCAGTAGTTTAGTCGCGATCTTTTGATTATAGTTTGGTGTCATCCCGTGAGACGGAGTACCCTTCGGCTTTTGCGTCTGGCGTTTCGTTTCCCCCAAAATTTAGCAAAACCTACCCGCCTTAGGGTTGGGTTTCTGGTCGGGCAACCTTGAACGTTACAGGTGGCGCTTAAACCGCTTGTTCAGTGAATTGGGAAACGCTAAAGCAGATAGATCCGTAGCTATATCTTGCAGGCTACAGTTCAAACAACGTGAATTTGTATTTTTGAAAATATCATTTATTCTTTGGAAAATAGTTTATATTATATTTAGAATAATATATTTCTCTCTATATTATAGTGAAACAAAAATCGTTTAGCAATATTATATTTAGAATTAAAAAGTCGCATACCAATCATAGTTAGTTTATGATTTTTAAAGCAGAAGAGTAAAATAAATAAATATATCAAAACTGCCGCCCAATGTGGCTACGCCACATCGCTTTACTTCGTGTGCTTTTCGACGTCGCTCCGCTCAATCAGACCTAAACTAATTTATCGACCCTATGGTTGAGTAAGCCGGGTAAACGAGTGGATCACAGGATTGCTTGCGAGGGGCCGCTGCTTCCGACTGCGGCCACCTTCCGAGGGGCGCCGCTTCGGTTCCTTGGCCTCGGTTATGCGGTTACACCACATTACGCTGGCTATACAATCAACTTTAAAGCAGTTCCGTCCTAGCTTCATAGAACATATTTTGTGCCTGGCACTATTGAATATTTCAGTACTATTTTCTGTACAATTAATTTTGACAAGCGATCAAAATACGATGTGTTGAACCCCAAATCGCAAATCACCACTGAGAAAGGAATATAATTGGTAGATCAATCATCATATAAAGAACAGCTCATGTTATAAAGAAGGAAAACACCAATAAAAATTCAAATTATTGTATTTCATGATTTAAAATTTTTATAGCAAAATTTAAGTTCATGGTAGAATTCATTAATTGTTTAACATTAACATATAAGTTAAAATCGATTTTCAGTAGTTTCAAAAATATAGCTTATAGATTATTTTTAAATTTCAATACTGCCAAGACCGGCGCAAGTTTCAAAGTTAAGGAGATATTACTTGAAGAGAGTATAGCTGCGCATGAAACAGCTGATGAATTATAGATAACAGACGGCAACGAAGCAGTTATCGCAGATTTCCGAATTAATTCAAAGGCCCCAAATCACCATGAAAACAGGACAATACACCGTCAATACATGGTTATTAAATGAAATGCAATTGAAAAGTAACAGACAGTAAAAAACAGTAATTGATTGTCTTGGTTGTTTCCATTTATGATTCTAATTAAAACATTATGTGAAGAAATACTGCGATAAAATAAGAAATGGCGTGAAAAATTTTCGACCTTTTATCCTTTCGATCTTTTCTTTCTTCGACCTTTTGTCATTTTCGACCTTTTGGCCTTTCGACCTTTTGTCTTTCGACCATTTGTCTTTCGACTTTTTGGCCATTCGACCTTTTGTCTTTCGACATTTTGTCCCTAAACCTACAAAAACTGTTGATAAACATGTGTTGATTGCACCAATTTCAGTATGTTGGTACCGATGTGAAGTGAAGTGATAGAAAAGTGCTTACAGCGTATAATTTAGTCTGAGATATCAAAATACATTGGAATTGGTGGTGTAGCTCGTGCTCTTGGCTTCATATTGCGACCACAGTATGGAGCTTGAAATCGGGAAACAAGGAATTGTAAAGCTTTGACTTTGTGACTGTGCCACAAAGAGCAAAGATATTTCACCATGAACGCAAGATTTCTCTTTACTATAAAATAGACCATGGCGAATATCGGGTGAGAGACTTCCAGTTATTACCTTATTGTTTCACTCAAACACGGGTTATTCTACAGTTGTCACGTAAAACGTATCTTTTGCGCTTAGTACTTTGCCATTTTCTGCATAATTCCTGAGAACGTGAAGCAAATGGATGATAACGTCAGATTATTGTCAGTGCATCTTTTTCTTTGATATGAATTATACTTACTTTCACTCTCATATTATTCAAAATTGCTACTTAAATTCAGGGGCCAACAATAAATCTCAATTCAGCGATATAATGTAGGTTATTTATGTAATTTGTTTTTGAATTTATCCATTTCACTGTTCATTTTATCCATTATTATCAAAAATCGGATAAAATCTCATTATATTTAATATCTACAAATTATGGTTGTTGGCTGAACATTTTTCATGCAGTCTTAACACGGCTTTTCAGCATTGTTTAACCCTTCGAAAGTCGCATTTTAAGTGTTAATATCGATGTGACTTTCGAAAAAGTTTTCAAGTGTTCAAGTGTCAAATTTTTTAAGTGATCAGCTCAAGCCGCGCAGATGTTCGGAATAATTGAGATTAGGAGAACCTAATAGATGGATGTCGATGCCGATGGTCAGAAAGAAGACTACGCCGTTTAACACTGGATATTTAAAACGAGTTTCGAAACTTCGACGAGTTTCGATACTTTCGACAGATAATTTGGTGAGATTTAACTGGTTTATTTTTTGATTACTTGAATATGCTGATGAAGGGGTGGAGTCCTAAGAGAACTGAGTTTGTAAGCATTAGTAATTAGTATTAGTAATGTTGATTTAAAGAATTTCCAATTATTACATTATATATTTCGCCTTTTGTTATCTCCGTCATCTATGGAAATTGTTTCGGTTCCGAGCGTTTCCCTTAAGTAGATGATCGGACTATTATGAAATTTAAACGCTTGTAAGGACGTGGCCAGATGTGTGGGAACGAGCGGGTCTACGTCATGGCGGGTTGTGGCGAAAACTGATATGACAATGGATATGCTCATTTTTGCAACTCCATCTACGATTTGTGCAAGTGCCTTTAAAATTTTCTGGTTGTTGTGTTTTTTTGATAATCCAGAATCAGAATAAATTGACATTTCCGCCAAGTTATTCGAAGACTACTAGTTGTCATGTCGCATAGTCGCACGATATCTGACAATACCCCATCCTCCTGCAGAAAAAAAATTGGAATAAATTATTTCAAACTTCCAAGATAATCGGATTTCGCACACAATTTCGCGTGATATTTATCGCAGAATTTCACGAGAAATTTCATGCATAATTTCGTGCGGGATTTCAAACGGAATTTCACACGAAATTTTGTGCGCAATTTCACGCAGAGTCTCACGGAATTTCACACGGAATTTGGCGCAGAATTTTGGGCGGAATTTCACGTGGAATTTCTCACGGAATTTTATGCAGAATTTCGCCCGGAATTTCAAACAGGATTTCACGCGGAATTTCACACAAAATTTCACACGATATTTCGCGCGGAATTTTAAGCTCAATTCAGCATGGAACTACGCGCTGAGTTACGCATGAAATTTCACACGGAATTTCTTGAGGAATTTCTCGTGGAATTTTATGTGAAATTTCATACGAAATTTCACCCGGAATTAAACAAAACTTTCGTTTTGCTTTCGCATGGAATTTCGAGCGAAGTTTCACACGGAATTTTGTGCACGGAGTTTCGCACGGAATTTGGCACGGAATCTCACGCGGAATTTCGCACGGTTTTTCACGCGGAATTTCCATGGAATTTCGCGTGGAATTTCGCGCGGAACTCTGAGTGGAATTTCGCGCGGAATTTCAAAAGGAATTTCATACCGAATTTCGTAGTAAATTTCGCACGGAATTTTACACGAATTTTTTGCGCGATCTAGAATTGGTCCCTTAGGTATATGTTTACCTTAAGAATGCCTCATCAACTAACCTCAGAATCAGAGATGCAAATTTTCATATGCAAATGAGTCCATTCCAACCACGATTCAAATTCAAAGTCACCCTCAATCATTCCTATGTGTATTCCTTGTTTTGACGTGTGTCATGTTTTTACCTTTTTCCAGGATTCTTAGAACGTGTCCAATGGAAAATAGAGCAAGAGAATTGCCGAAACGGTGACAATTCTATGAATTTATTTCAAAGCAAAAAATCTTCCAATATGCGATAGTTATCGAGATATTTGGAATTGCGCTTCAAGAAAAACAATTAATTCGTGTAATTGTACCCATTTCAAAAGTTATTCGAATTTCCCCATCATAAAATATCAACAACCTATGTTTATGTTTATCGTTAGACGCAAAAGAAACTTTGTCAGCGTATTTGAATCATGAAGAAATTTTCAATAAAAAAGTTTTCCTAACAACAAATTTTGACATATTTTTATAAGTCATACTATTTGCAGTCAGAAATACAATTTGCTTTTCGAATATGATTTGAAACGCCATTTTAAATCAAAATGCTCATGAGTCAAAAAGGTCTGATGATTAAACTATATAATTGAATCAAATTTTTGGTTATTTTCAAGTAGCTTTCAAATGGTTTACAATATCGCCATGATGTCAATGGGATAGTTACAGGATATATTATGGGCCTTTCGAAAAACCTATTGTTGTTGTTGAAGAAACGCGAACAACTTATGAAAAGGTCGAAATAAAACAAAATAATTGTGCTTTAAAACAAAATTTAAAATATCTCGAGAACTACTACATATCAAATATTTTTTGTTATGACCAATGACATCTAGAAACATATTCAAAAAGAATAAATAAATATGTTGAAAGTTGTTGTTAGAAAAAAAAATTAAGGCTTCTGCATGATCCAAATATACTGAAAAAGTTTTTGGAAAATGGCTATTGTATACAAATATTGCAATTGAAAATCATGAAGATTCATAAACCGAAGACAACTGCAAAGTTTCGTTCGAATCGGTGATGGCCACATCATGCGGTCGCCTGGTTTCCCATGGAAGCAGAGCAGTTCGAAATCGCACATTAACTCGCATTCCATATGATTAATCTTTCAAAGAGCATCCGACGGACTAATTGAAACATCGCACAAACATTTCGGTTCACGTTTCAATTTATTTTTATCAAACAATGGTATATTTTGGACTACACGAATACAAAGTTCGGCAGGGACCGAACAGTAGTAACAAACAGTACACGATGGTCAACAAATCTGTGTCTGGTAAGCGTTCTGCCGATGTGGCAAAATGATTCAGGTTTTCATCACAGTTGGGATCGTCAAAGGACATACCTACAAAACTAAAACTCTGCTCTTCCGCTATACCTGGACCCTCTTCAATGGGTACGGAATCCATAATGTTGACTTTTGACCTAAAAGAGGTCAATCTTCAAACATTCCAGAACTTCGCCCTATCGTCTTGAAGTCGTAAAATTCCAAATGTGTTTAAGGGGTTACATACCTTTAGTGAGAAAATTTTCAAAAAGTTTGAATTTATGTGAAGTTATAAAGTAAGGATTTTATTACATCAATATTATAGTATTTTTATAGTCCATATTTTAAGTGAAAAAATAAGCATTATATTATAAAAATTATTGCGAAATGGTGGAATGGTATGGCTTTTTCCCCGCAACCTTTTTTTTATTTAAGAGGCTTGCGGTTATCACAATGGAAGTCAACCAGACCCGATCAGAATGAAATAACAAGATTATAGCAGAACACATTTTTTGTAACATATTGTGTTATAAATTAGGTCTCGTTAGTAGTTAAAATAACAGAAATTTATAACAAGTTACAATGCGAGTTATAGTTTTGAAATATTTCTGTTATGTGTTTCTGATCGGGGATCAACTAAAATCCTAAAACTCAAAAAAATCCATCAGTAGTGGAGTATTCATCGTACCTTAAAGATTAGTTGAATAAATAATATTTGTTTCCTTCATGCGGGAACGTTGTTCCCAAAATATGAATATTTTAAGCTCTAAATATTGTATTAAAAATTCTTAGCTATGAAATAAAAATGTTTGCATGAAAAAGGAATCTTTAAGGTACTAGAAAAACTAATAACGAACAATTGAAGAAAAAATTGAAGAAAATCGGTTAACAAGTTTTTCGGCAATCGTGATCACGGAAAAACCATTTTTGAAAAAAAAACAACGTTTCGAGATAATTGAGTTTGAAATTTCATGTTACCACTGCTCCTGGTAAACGAGGTGCGCTTCGAAACGCTGTAACTTTCGATCTATTAATCGGATTGCTATGAAAATTTGGGAAAATGTTCTCAAGGAGTTGTACTTTCAGACCCCTTAAAATGAGTTTGAATACCAATAAACTGCAAAAATGGAGTGACCTCATTCTTTTTGTAACTAATAATAAATGTTTCCTGATTATTAAGAAACCTTGTGATCTTGAATTAAAGTGATTTAAATTCCACAATGTAGTTTATATATGCTAACTTCAAAACCTCAGTTTAGTGTTAGACGATGAACACAAAGTCATAATGTGAACCTTAGGAAGGATTGCTTGAAATTTCCATCTTAAACAATCTCAGTGACCTCGACTGGAATTAAACTTAGCCACGATGGGGTAAACAGCTGTCAGGCTAATTTAACCACCAGCGCTGTTTATAAAATGTGAGTAGGTAGATTATAAATGATACATTTAAATGCTAATAATTACTAGCATTTAAAATTTAGATTATTTTCTACGTCTTTTCTAGCCTTCATCTTTATAAACAGGTGTACAAAACGTCAATTTAGTACTTTAACAAAAATTAACCCACCTCAACAAAAACTTCGTTCAAAAAGGGAAAATATTACAAAGAGTCGTTATTTCTATTCCTACAGCGAGGTTTGAGCATGAATGAATGTCAAATATGCGCAAAGTAGAAGTAGAATGTTCATTAGAAATGAATATGTGGCTTTCCCAGAAGTTGGACGTCGATTCTGACCAGTTTCATCACAACTAGAACTTCCATTTCCCGACGGTTTTCAGCTTCCCGGGATTCGGGAAATAAATAATAAATTTCCCGGGAAATCCCGGGATCTCGGGAATTCAGAAGAAAAAAGAAAAGGTGAATGATTTTCTTAAAAAAAAGAATAAATTGAAAAGTTTTCAAACCCGTTTGATTGCATGTATATCTGTCCTAGAAGCAGTTGTCAGAAAACGGCGATTTGGTGTCCTACAAATCATTCAATCATTTGATATCTCGTCAATAAGTTTACGCAACATCAACTTCTTTTGATGATTTTTCTTGGCTATATGTATAACCTAAATTTTGGTAATTACGATTACAATTGGACGATATACTAAACGCAGCAGCTGGAGTTACTGACCAAAATTGGAATTCGTTGTTCTGATATGATGGAATGTGATCAATTTAATGCAAAGCACCTTCTTTGGTAATCTTGAATGAAAAGATTGAGCTGCTTCAGTGTATTGTGCAGTTATTTCTGATCAAATGAGAAAATGTGACATATGGAATCCACTTCCGTCGCAGTGGGACCAGCAGCATTCCGAATTAAGTGTGAATCAAAATCTACCATCGATTTCCTGTTACGGGCAAGTATCTGGATTGCTTGATCTTATCCCTTCAAAAATCCTCCCAGCATCCTTGAAATCGACATTCAAAAAGTTTGGATGCGCGTGATATTGGACAGCTACAGCGTTATGCATTTCTTTTCATGCATCCAAAAATTTACAGATATTACAGTTACGGTATAACAAATTAGACGAAATATGCATTCGATGAACCGATAAAATATTTCTGCAGACGTTCTAGAAACATTTCTTATTTTAAATAGCGTTTGCGTTAAGCATGATATCACTGCAAACCATCCTAAGTTTTGAAACAAAACCTCATTGATTTTTTAAGAAATTACCGCTATTTCAATTACTAATTTGATTGCAAGCCTTTTCATTCAAGATATAAATATTAAAATAAACTATTAAAAGCACTGTAAAAAAAATCTGATTAATCAGCTCAACGGTTGCAGAGATATCGCATCACTAACGCTACTGTAAGGAAATGCTTTGGTACAACGGCCGGTAAATTAATCCATTTTTGCATGAAAATATCAACATTTTTAGCAGTGTTTTGAGTAAGGCTTGGACTATATACAAAAAAAAATCACGAAAACATATCAGCGAGCCTAAGGATATTTAGTCCATTGAATTGCAAATCAGTTGGAAAAGCACAATCTGCATTCATTGCTCACTCCAAATATTTGCCGGTAAAGATATTTCCTACAGAATTTCTTTCGCAGAACGAAGCCTTTTGGAATAAATTAAAAATTGTTTTTCCCGGGATTCCCGAATCCCGGGAATGAGAAAACCCAATTTCCCGGGAATTGGGAATCCCGGGAAATCCAAAAATCCCGGGATTCCCGGGAAATAAATTCCCGGGATGGAAGCTCTAATCACAACCCACTCACAACCAAGAAGCTCTGATCAAATCTAAATGGGACAATGTCACTGCGTACATGTGTTTGATTTAGTTTTTAGTAATTTTTATCTTGTTTTTTTTTATTAAAAGCCCGTCTCTCACCCCCACACCAAATGGCTCGCACAGAGAACCTCCTGGTAGTGGACACATCAGTTGTCAGCGACAAAAAAGGCAACACAAGAAGAAAAAACTATTCGCGAAGACGCGGAGAACAAAAAAGACAAAGACAACAAAAACTGCATCAACTATTACCATAAATAGGAAAATAGGTATTCTGCTAAGAATTAGTTCAATAAAACGACAAAAAATCTATCTCTTAGTTTAAGTATAAGCCAAAGACTGTACATATCCAGATTCCGCAGACGTTCATTCTCGTAACTATCGCTATTCTGCTAACCAATATTTTATAGTATAAGAATAACTGAGCTTCGGCAAAATAATCTACGATTCAAACCCATCCACTTATGAGCTCACAGAAACAACCCGCTCACAAGGTCTCCGACCTGGGGGCTATAGAATGATCAGAAGTGCTTCAAAATACCACGAGTAAAAGCTTCAATACTTTTGATGCGATTGAATCCATTTTGTGCACTGAAAAGACATGGAAAGATACAGCAGGAAAGATTCCCAAGCGGAACGCATTAAAAATGTTAAATAAGAGTGAAACAGAGTTTTATGCTCTCTGCGTCATTCACTCTTACACACCATGCTGTATTTAATGAGCTTTCCCTTTTCTTTACTAGCATCACGTCTTATTTACTCTGTCGGGAATTGTTATACATAGTTCTGATCCGTTGCCGTTGCCACTTACCGATATCACAAGCCGAAGCACGCCGGTTGAACCGCTGCCAATCTGAACAAGATCCTATATGTTTCTACAACAAGCCAAATTTATAGAATTGTCGAGTTTTATGTGCAGGCATCAGACAAATCTACAAAGTATCATACGTCTGCATCAAAATGTATCGTTGAGGAAGACGACGGTAACTAGTTACTTTGAACAGTTCGCTTAGTTTGTTTCAACCATGGATGCTGTTATCTTCACGGAATCGATATGAATTCATAATCAAAATCTTCATCGAACAATAACTAAGTTAAAAACTTACCAAAATAATTGATAGCTGTGAAAATTTAGGTTCAATTGTGACAGAATAAGCGTCGTGATAAATCTCAGCCCTGCTGATTGGGTGAAAATAATGACAGTAATTGTCAAGTGCTGTTTGTGAAGCTGTCGGTATAACTCTGTTGGTTCTTACCAAACTATTTGCGTGTTTAAAAAGTTTAGTCTATTCGAGAGCGAAGAATCCATCCTGCTCAGCGGAAATGCTCTTGTGCATTTCGGTGTTAATTGACTGCTAATCAAATTCTGTCGAATTATATGCGAAATTTCCATATCATAATTCAGTTTTTTTTGTCAACCTTATTTCTTTGCTCGATTGGCGGGAAATGCACCACACTCAGGCGTTCTTCTTCTCACTCACCTACACTAGTAGGGAATAATCCGTTGTTCATTTTATCCGACTCAGATAGGACGCGCAGTTTTTCGTCACCACAACTAGTATGAGAATAACTTTTTTGGAAATAAACGAATATGTCACAATAAAATGAAAAAATGAAAATAAAGAAGAATAGATATGATTTGCATTGTGCATTAGAATCGTCAGCGTGGCAACGGATATGAATGCGATAAAGCGATAAATTTACGATACGTAAATGATAACACCCAACTAGAGACTGAGAGATCACGATTTCTTCACGAGGGCATATATTTTCTCAGTGTGTCCAATAAAAAGGGTGAATTTCCGACTATTTCCCGTTAGATGTTTTCCTAAAGGTTATAGGTCTGGTAAAATACAAAACAAAACCACGTTTAAATAGTTTAATATGCCCCCAAAATTTTGATTTATTGCAAAGAAACTATTTTTTGGGACCCTTGGGGCTAAAAAAATAGCTACGCTGTCACAATGATTCCCAGATTTTTGTAATTAATCACAAATATAAACAACCATCTAAACCGCGTGTCGGTCTTATCCTAACAAAATGATGTAGATTTCATCCCAACAGCGATAATTTTTACAATAAATTATTGAAAATATTAAATGCGTCTAATTCGTCTTCAATGCACCCAGTTGATCTTAAGAAAGGCCGATAATAATATGGGTACTAAAACTTTAAACTCTTGAACAAATTTCAACATCCAGACGATCCTGAATGCTACTGTCGCATGTTTTATTTATTTTTATGACATTTGACGTAGGGGAGAGTGGGTACGCTTGATCCCACTTTTGTTTTTTACTTATAACTTTTCATTGAAATAAAAATTTCAATTGCAAAATTCGCCATTTTGTAGTTAATTCGAACTTTAAGAGCTATGAATAATGTGTAAATCGGAAAACTATGTCCTGTCAGTAATATGAACAGTTTTGAAAATCATGCCAAAACGAGGTTTTTGTAAAATCGTGTGGTAACTTAATCTCCCGCCTACTAGGGCTAAAGAAACAAAGCCCACTATGACCTATAGATACGAAAGTTCAGCTAACCACCTATCCTGACAAAGTAAATAATAAGATTACCTTTTTAGATGCACGACAAACTCTAACCACAGTAGAAAGTCGAGACAAGTATTTGAGGTAAATCAATGCTGTTTACCTGGCCTTTTCAACCTTCAATAACTTATACTATCATTTCTTCGCTGAAAAAACATTTTAGATCAATTAATATTGTCAGATACGCTATGAAAATGATATTTTGCTTTTTCTATACATTTCGGAAGTGTTTGAGAGAACTAATGATAGGGATCAAGAATACCTGTTGTATAGGGCGAACAAAATTTAATTTTTTTGTATGTGCAGTGAAACTTTGTATCCGAAAAACGTGTTTTTCTATGGCAAAAGCCCTTAGAAAGTAATGGTACTTGAAAATATTCATAAATAATTAGTTCGACGATCTCATTCAACCGTTCAAAAAAATTGTGAAAAGATCTTCGAGATGAATTTAAACACATATTTTCTAAAATATTATGCAACTTTTCCAAACCAAGTGTAATACATCAGATTTGTTTTTTAAACATCATAAACGACCAAACACTTCATTTTCTTTTTATATTGTGATAACTTTATGCGTGTAGATTAGGAGATATGGCCAGGGAATCAAATATCCTCAAGGATCAAGTGTCTTCACTCTTCCCTACTAATGTAAATCCAATTTATCTTTAAATGCTCTACATAATCGTACTAACTATAAACTGTCATCATGAAATGAATGAAAATTTGATATCTAGTGAAAGTTGTAAGGTGTCGGTTTTACCGTGTTTAACGGGTCAAGTACTAAGATCCGCCAATTTTTGAAAAAACACAACGTAGGTTAAATAGTTTGAATACGAATAAACAATCTCTTTCCAAGTTAAACCTTCGAGCACATATTCTCAACGAACACTGGTCACGTAGGGGAGACCGGGGCTAGTTGGCGGTGTTTTCAGTTTTCGTTTTTTATCGCTTTGATTTTGGTAGATCTTGTAAAATAGAACACGTTGCATGAAAGGGTAAACTGTTCGCAACATCTCTGAATTTTATTAAAATGTTTGATACGTTGTCTTCATTTCTAGAGACAAAAACATGTGACGCGGAAAAGCCGCCAACTTACCCCAGCATCGGGGTAAGTTGGCGGTGTGTATGGGGTAAGTTGGCGGACTGCCAGAAAATAAGCAATCCAATGAAAATACAATTACATAAGTGGTCCATATGAAATGTGCCGATTGTCATTTCAATAAAACTGTATAGTATTCGACACTTTTCATTATATTTCAGTCTCAATGCCCCGTCATTTTGACTTCGACGCGTACTCCATATTCAAAAGCAAATTTTCGAAAATCTTCAGGCGATTAGCTGACATAATTGTCCCCTGCACTGACGAGAGACACAAGAAAAATTTTCTCTTACTGTGGAGTGAATTTCAGAAATAAAAATATATGGTGACTATTTTCGCACTATAAATAGTACCGCCAACTTGCCCCGTGTGCGTTACCGCCAACTTACCCCAACCGCATATTTTATAAAAATGGATTTAAAAAATTACTTTTGGATATGAATAGGTATAAAATCTATACGGACGCTGAAAGTCTTTTCACGTACTATCGAAAAATATAATCATTCGGGGAATAGATAGAAAACCACCTTAAATAACACAAAATGTTTAAAATTAAGAAAATTTACAAAGTATGCTCAAAAACACAATATCGCCCACAGCTTCTACAAATCATAATGTTTCACAACAAAAACACATTGGATAATGCGTTTCACATTACTTGAGATACACAACGAGTGACAGCGCTTTATGTCTAATAGAAACGGAAAAAAGGGGGTTCCGCCAACTAGCCCCGGGCTCCCCTACCCAAGGCAGATTCCTACATGCCAATATTATGATCAGCCGCTACACCAGGGAAAACCTTGCGCAGAGACTGCTAATGTCTCCAAACTAACACCACCCACAAAAAATCAAAAATCGATGAAGAAGGCTTTACAACAGCGACCCGTACGTACAAGAAACAAACAAGAACATCCAAAGGCAGTACCGATGACTACATGGACGTTAGGGCATTGCAAAAAAAAATTTTTTTTGAATTCTCAGAGGCCCCCCCTCTCATATTGTGACAAATGTCAAAGTAAGCTCAGACGCCAAATTTCACATCATTTGGACAATTTTAGACCCCCGCCCACTTCGCTTGAAATTTTTTGGAATTGGTACTATGGGAAAATATAGAGGAAAAATACATTAAATGCTATAACTTTTGAAGTAGCAATCAGAAAATTAAAATTTATACCTCTTTTGGAAGGAAATAATCTTAGTATTTGAATGGAGATATATTTGTTTCTAGAAAAATACGGGAAAGTGGGGTACTTTCCATCCATGGGTCATTTTGGCCCCAAAATCCCCTATTTTTAATGATTTTTCTGCTCCGTGAGGCAAATCATACATATTTTGTAGTTTTTCTAATGTGAAAAAATCTCAGAAATCTAACGGAACCCTTTTGACCTTAGTTCGAATACGAGAAGTTGGGGTTATAGGGCTTTTTGTCAGTCATATTAAATTTTATCATTTTCTCATGCATATATCTCTATTATTTTTCAATCAATTTTCATACAATGTAACTTATTGAACGTGTAAAATTCTGAGGAATACAACAAAAATAAAAACGGTAAAGGTAAAATTCAGAAACATCAAACTTTTTGATATTTACTCTACAAATCTCAATTTTTTTCATTATTTGTCCTAATACCTATACTTCCCCTATTTTTCCAGAAATGAAACTTTTCTCATGTGATCCCTAAGCATATTTTACACTAAAAGTAGTAAATTAAATAAGAATTTTGTTGTTAAATGGAGTTAATATGTGCGTTTTTTTTATAAAAATGTGAAATCGACACTATATGTCAGATAATTTGATGTTCCTGAATTTTACCGGTAACGAATCTATTTTTGTTATAATCCTAAGGATTTTCCACGTTCAACAAGGTATAGTTTATGAAAATTGAGTGAAGAATAATAGAGATATATTCACGAGAAAATGATGAAGTTTAATATGAATGTCAAAAGGCCATTTAACCCCAGCTTCTCGTATTTAGACTAAGGTCAAAAGGGTTCCGTTCGAATTCTGAGATTTTTTACATTAGAAAAACTACAAAATATGTATGATTTGCATCACGGAGCAGAAAAATCATTAAAAATAGGGGATTTTGAGGCCAGTACCCCACTTTCCCGTATTTTTCTAGAAGCAAATATATCTCCATTCAAATACTAAGATTATTTCCTTCCAAAAGAGGTATAAATTTTAATTTTTTGATTGCTACTTCAAAAGTTATAGCATTTTATGTATTTTTCCTCCATATTTTCCCATAGTACCAGTTTCAAAAAATTTCAAGCGAAGTGGGCGGGGGTCTAAAATTGTCCAAATGATGTGAAATTTGGCATCTGAGCTTACTTTGACATTTGTCACAATATGAGAGGGGGGGGGGGCCTTTGAGAATTCAAAAAAAAATTTTTTTTGCAATGCCCTAATGGACGTGAACGACAACGCACCTAATGTTTTCACAACCAAGGAAGAGAATCTCAACACGCTGCAGCAAGCTGCGTAAATTAGATCGGATGGACAGGCATAGTGAAAATTAACTTTTTTTACTTGATTACTTATTGGCAATGGTTACAATGGTTGTGTTAGACAGTAGGAAAAGTAGTTCCACGTATATGGCACCCCTATCCCTTTTGCATTAAACTGACATAAGTCAACATTTCAGCGGGCACACAAATTATGGGCCCCACTGACAGTTCAAATTGTTCTGCTCGTTTTGCTCGAAGCTCGACCTTCACTATTCAGACACGGCACGGCATGCCTCAATCTTTAGATGTTTGTTAAAAAGTTTAAATATTGCACCGCCAATTGATGAAAAGTGTTGTCTTGGACATGTCGGTGAATAACAAAAACTTTTCACCATGATTCACCAAAAAATTGAACGAACTTGAGTATCACAAAATTGTGTCGAATGAAATCGATTCTGTTTATTGTGGATCGACCCTAACGCGACGTTTTAGATGTTGGCATAGAAATCATGGCGACGTAGCAGATACCAATAACGCAGAAGCAGCGGAGAAGTTTCAAATACATGCACAAGCTTTCATGTTCTAATAACACTACACTTCTCCACCAATAACTAGGCGACGTCAACTTAAGAAATAATAGTATTGCTATAAGCGATTTCTATTTGAGAGACTATTTACAGCGGAACTATTCTGGATACAAAACCAAAGTCAAACAAATACACACACCGTCTAACACGTAATCACAAAGTGGAACTTTTCGCTCATTATCTAAAGTTCAATAGTACCAGTTCATTTGGTTACGCCAATTATTATCACAAAATATCCACTCTGAAAAACCAACACACCATTCCACCGGAAATTATTCTTGTTCAGTCGGGATTTGCTCATATCTTCCTAAACGTTATATGTTTGCATGTAGACCAGTGCTAAAGTGCCATCAGAAGCCGTTGGCACTTCACGCTAGACAATACTAAACGGCCCTCACGGCTACCCTTAACTCCAAATGCAATCATCATTAAGTTGAATAGATGTTTTCGAAACAGTTTCCTGTTGATGCTGATATCGTTGTCAAGGTTGCCAGTTCAGTCGAGGTTCATTCTGAATTATCGCATGATTTGAATTTGAAAAAAAACAATGCGGATTACCACCGTGTTTCGGGATATACACTATTTTATAAATTGTCTTACGTGTCTAAAAGGCACACACATTGATCCAAACTTCATAAAGATAGACAAACTTTAGGAGAATAAACATTTCGAAGTTCACCAACACAAAAATATTGTATAATGAGTAAACATTAAGGTATACTATCGGCTTTTATTATTGGTGTTGTTGTGTTGATGTTGGTGTTGGATAAAAACAAAACAGTTTTCTCTGTAGAATTTATTGATTATAACCGAGACACGAAAGCATAAGCAGCACCTGGGAACAGGCAGGCAGTTTTATGGAAATTGTTCTAGAGCAAAGATTACACTTGAAGAAAGTTTTCGTTCAAAGAGAGGAGAAAACGATAATTGTGCTTTGTATCTATACAATTCCAATCTTTTGAGTTGAAATGTGGCGTCCTACTGATTTCAATTATTCTGAAGCACACTTGAAATGGTATTTACATGCAAATACGCATGGATGTAATACATATTTGAATAACAATATTAATAATGAAAGTAATAATAATAATAATGGTAATAATAGAATTAGTCGAAAAGAGAAAAAACAAGAAACGAAACAGAACAGCTCTAAACTAGTACACAGTAAAAGTCGAAACAAAACTTTTAAAATGAGATTAGAAAGGAGGCTTTACATAGAGAAGCGCGATTCTCTATCCGGTGTGAATTACTACATAGCGAAGCTTCATGTAACACAATAATACAGCGAATGTTTAATTCCATATGTTTGTATGTCCCATTTGTGCAGAGACATCGACTCATCTATTTCTTGTTTCATTTCATATTGAAGCAAATAGTACGTCAGCATAATTTATGGAGAAACTAAACTATACATCAGTGATTCTTAAACGGGACTCTTCTGACGGGGGCCCTGAATGGGTTTCTTGAAGTCCATTTTACTGGTTAAATATTGAAATTTAAAGCTTTTTCGCAACGAATAGAAAATAATGCACTGATAACCAACAAAATTAATTTTCACAAACAATACTATATGGTCGCCTCGGGTTGCGCAGTAAAATAGCTACATACATACAGTTACACTACGTGAAAAACTGTGTATAGTTAACATTTAAAAGTTTAGCCCAGGCAGAAAACTTCTTTGCGAAGAACAACATGGAATACGGCGTCAAATATGAACGATAACGCGAGAGAAGGCAAATGGGCTAACTGGTGGTGGTGGACAACACAGCTAATGCATTACCGCCAAGAAAAAGGTTCGCAACACGCAGCAGGTATAGTCACAAGACCCTCCTGTCCGCAGTAACTTTGCGTTATTCTTTTATTTTTATATAATGTAGGAACATGAAAATTCCACGGCTTACGCTAACGCATTGAGTCGTGTCAAATAAATGAATATAAAAATTGATGTTAATCCGTGCATGTCCCCAAAAACCCAGGTTGATATCGAAGGGGTCCATGATACTAAAATGATTGAGAACCGCTGTAATACATAATGTAATGTTTTTAGCAGTGGTTTTCAACCGGGGGTGAAGTCACCCCCAGGGGTGAATTAGACTATTCTAGGGGGTGAATCATGCGGGGTAAATTTTAATTTACTATTCTAGCTATCCCGTCGGATATTTTTTTATGAAGGTGTCTTCAGGAACAGGTTACCAATTGAAAACAGGTATAGTTATCAGTTTATCATCAAATTGATAATCATTTTCTGACGGTGTAATTGTGGTATACAACTTTCAGAATGGGGCACATGAAGGAGATCAATGTTCGGGAAGGGGTACATGGAATGAAAAAGGTTGAAAACCACTGTTTTATAGTGTCTAGTTATGTTTAAGTTATGTTTATGTTTATTACCTTCACCAACGGGCCCCTTGGCCCCAATGGTGGTTGCTTAAACTAATTACATTTTAAAACTGCCAACATTTTCGCCTTTATCGCATTCCGCGTCCGGTTGAAGTCAAAAGCCTTCGCCACACTGTTAAAAATTCGTTGGAGTCCGGTAACAGCGCTCTGACAACCATAGTTGGTCCTCCTGAACGGAACTCGCAGAAGGAAGTTATTACGTATAGCTCGAACGCGGGCTTGAAAATCCAGACGTCCGAGGATTGTAGGGCAATCTACTCTGGCAGAGAGTAAGTCCGAGACGAACAGGGCTCGAGAGCAGTCCCTCCGAATGCTGAGTGTATCGAGGTGTATTAGCTGGCAACGGTTTTCATAGCTCGACAGCTGCAATCTGTTCCGCCATGGGAGATGACGAAGGGCGAAGCGTATGGACCTGCGTTGGACAGCCTCGATTCTGTCAATCCCGTTCTGGTAGTACGGATTCCAAACAGCTGAACAATATTCTAACGTTGAGCGGACCAACGCGCAGTAAAGCGATTCAAGACAATATACGTCCCTGAAGTTTTTCGCTATTCGGAAGATGAACCCAAGCTGTCGTGATGCCTTATCCACGATATATGACGTATGTGGTTTGAAAGTTAGTGCCGAATCCATGATGACTCCGAGATCTTTGATGTGAGAGTGTCTTCGAATGCTCGAACCGAAGAAATGGTAGTTAAACTGAGTCGGTTGGCGTTTCCGCGTAAACGTAACGATTGAGCATTTGCTCGGGTTTAAAACCATTCTGTTTAGATCACACCACGTACTAAAGCTATCCAGTTCTCTCTGAAGAAGCTCGGCATCGGTTTTATCCCGTATTTGTTGAAAATTTTTCATGCCGTCGGCAAAAGAAAGGCGGGGTCCTTGTAATGTGAAATTGACGTCATTAAAGTAGAGGAGGAATATTACTGGAATATTACTGGACCGAGACCGAGGATTCCTATCATAATTTATATATGAAAAGTTGCGGAATTTGATAAGAAATCAAACGCAATTAGTTTGGTCCACTGCACGCATTTATGGCCAAAGCCAGGGGGCTTTGAGTACCCGGAATATTGCCAGTATTAAGCAAAAAGCGATTCGCAGAGGCACTTAATTGGTCGCTGGATTCATATCGTATTTTATATATGAAAAGTTGCGTAATAAAAATATAAATATTAAAATCAGTCAGAATCTGAATTCAATCTGGCATCAAAGTCTCGTTCTACCATAAATACTATTCTAAATTATTATTAGATATCCGAACTTTTCAATTACCTCGCTCCCCTAAATTCCATAAATGGCACCTTCGAACAAAAAATTTATCCTATCGTGATTGCTAACACTTATAAACTGAAATGAAAACGAACAAAGTCGAAAACTTTGGCAGTTTTACTACTTTACCCTAATACCAGGAATACTCTGGATCCTAAAACCCCCGGAACGCTGGCCACAGATGCGTGCAGTGAACCAAAGTAAAGTTGCGTTTGATTTCTTATCAAATTCTGCAACTTTGCATATATAAATTGTGGTAGGAATCCCGCGACGACAAATTGAGTGCCTCTGGGAATTGCTTTTTGCCTAATACCGGACTAATTGCGTTTGATTTTTTATCTAATTCCGCAACTTTCCATATATAAATTATGATAGGAATCCCGTTGTAACAAATTAAGTGCCACATGGAATCGCTTTTTGCCTAATACCGGGTATTATCCGGATACTGAAACACCCGTAACTCTGGCCACAGATGCGTGTAGTGGACCAAATAAGTTGCGTTTGATTTCTTTTCCGATTCTAAAACTTTTCATATATAAATTATAATAGAAATCCCGCGGCGACCAATGAAGTGCCTCTACAAATCGTTTTTTGCTTAATACCGGGAATACTCCGGGTACTCAAACCCTCGTAGCTCTGGCCATAGATGCGTACGGTGGACCAAACTAGTTGTGTTTGATTTTTTATCAAATTCCATAACTTTTCATATATAAATTAAAATAGGAATCCTGCGGCGACTAATTAAGTGCCTCTGAGGGTCCTTTTTGCCCGCTGTGCGGTGGCGTAGCCAGAAATTCGGCTTAGGAGGGATGGCGGGGTTGATATAAATCGTTGATTTTTCGAGAATGCTAAATAAATTTGATAACTTGTTGAAAGCTCCGAAACATAAGTATGATATCGGATGCTATTTCAGTCTACAAACAATAAGAATCAATATGGAATAGCTTTCAAACCTCTATAGAATTCTATCTTGCATAACATGGCAATGAAATCTCCGATTTAAAAATGTTCGAAAACTTTTCCAACGATCAAGATCACATAATTTCGAAACCATCAATCTTCAATTATGAAAAAATTAATTCTTCAAAAATAGCACGAAACTTGGTATCTTCAACAAAGTTGTTGATAATGTCATGTTAAATAAATTCGTTGAAAATATACAACAAATCGACTTATAGAACGATATTTAGGAAATTTTGTTAAAGCCAGTTCTCTTCAATATAACTTTATATTATAAGCTTCGGAGACTCATACCTTGAATAGAATGTGAATTTTATTGTTTTATTTTTAGGTTTTCATTCACGTATAGTCCAACATATTTCGATACATTAAATATAAGGAGTCTTCCTATCTTCAAAAAAGTTGTTTGAAATAACGTTTTCGAAAACTTTAATGAAGTCTTTAAGTCTCTAACTAAATTGGCTGTAGGAGTAAATTCTGTATAATTACTTCTAGGAAGATAAACTGTTAAAGTTTATAACTTGAAAATGAATCTTGTATACGAAATTTTATCACGCCATTAAATTTTGCACTCAAATATACACTATTAAAAGCCACTAACTGGAAATATTTTGAGATTTTTGTTAATTCCAATCCTGCTTAAAGGTTGTTCATATAATTAATAAAACACAAGAATCAAATTCTCATAAAAACCGATCTTGACCTGCGGCAAAACGGAAAATGTCATTTTCTTCATAGCCGATCTACTTTCCGAAATGTTATTCTCGTAATTAATCATGTTGAGTTTTTGTCTCAACTAGGCACATTCTCAAAAAAGTACTTCTTCAGCAAATATTGAAATGTTTGCAATTTTTCGGTGAGTCAGTTTATAATTTAAAAACAATCAACCTATTCAAACTTAGCATCCAATTTGAAAAATTGTCCATATTTCGGAACATCCTTTCAAAAAAAGAGTTCATAATAATTCAGACATTTGATAAAACATAATGTAATTTGGCAACGATGGGATGTCGGCTAAGAGTTCAGTTACAAGATCCCTTTGCCAGAATTTTCCAAAAGTCCTCATGATGCTTAAAACAATAGGTTCTCAATGTAGTGATCAGACAATATCTGGCACCACTTATAGTTATTCCTAACCATCAACACATCGAATATTTGCTTTGGAACTTTGCCTTCCTCTAGCGACAGTAGCCATCTTCTGCAGAGAAGCTTTACCGGGAGAAAAATCTCACGGACATCCTGACGATCTGGCCAATGAAAGCATCAAGCGTATTTCTTATCTTCATTCATACTCTTATGTTTCGGGGATTGGTTTATACTCCGCACTCGTCCATCCGGAAGAGCACACTATGCACACAATCAAACGATGACTGCCAAATTCAATCTCCACTCATAATAAGCGAGAACGATTTCGCCTCATTGCATTATTGCTCATACACGTTGAACATAGATGGCAATCGGTAAAACTCTCACAATTATTTCGGCAATCCGTCTGATTGGTTTCGAAAACTCAATTTCAGCTTACTCATGTTCCCAGCATCCCACAAAGTCTCACATGCATTACTGCAGGGAATAATAATTCCGATATCTGTCATTGCTGATGAAAGCCACCCATTGACAGCCATCAACAGCCAGCCAACCAGTGACACTCCAAAATTCTTCCTCCCGGTGAATCATTTTGGAAAATATTGCTCGTTCCGCACGACACTAAATTGTCTACGAGCAGTGAAATGTGCTATTAATGAATGATGATTTTTCCAACCTGCATACCACGTAATGAAGAGAAAAACAAATGTCATTCGTTTGGAAACCCTTTCGCTGCATCTGAATAGGGACGTACCTACCGACCTGTGATGAATCGGATGCATACATTTCCGTTAAAACACTGAAGAAGATGTCAATTCATCTCTTTACTCTTTAAATGGGATACATTCCAAACGGGAAAGCCTCCGGACCAGGAATCAAATGAAAAGCCATTCACGAGTATAGCTATTTCCCGCCCATCAGAATTCAGAGCTCTTATCAATGGTTCCCATGATTGAGTAACCCATGCACTCGCTTTGTTACGTTTGACAAGAATTTCATAAATTGTTTGTGAAACAGAGCGCCACAAAGCACGAAACCGGGATTACTCAACAATTGCTTTAGAATATTTAACAATTTATTCACTTGCTGAAGGTTCCTACACCAATTCGTTCAATCACGCACATTGTCGATTCTTCGATTAACAAAATTGTCTTCCCTTTTCTTGCGTGTACTATCAACTATACAAAGATTCAAAAATTCATTTACATTATATACCTACATTATCAACATATTTTTGTTCAGAAAAGATGATACCAACGCTTCCATGTTTTATTAAATGATTGGCAACAATGCATATTCCATCAATTAACAGAACAGAAGGTGTGCACAAAATAACCATTCAACCAATGCTGGTTAAAGAGTTCATTCATTACTATCGTTCATCATTAATCTGATCAATGGAATACCGACGAATGTTTTCTATCTCATACATCATCATCTATTTCCATTGAATAACTTATGCTTATTATAGAACAGCCCTACCCAATCACATATTACAAGGCAGTGCTCATAATTTCAATCCAATCATCGCGTGTGCTACTAATTGATTGCAAAATTAATTATATTCTCTCTGTCGGCTTACCGCTACTTTCTCCCATCCAGAACCACAGATGATGTTGAAAAATCGCTGGAGCTGCTGGACAAGGTCCTGTCGGAGTTCGAGGAAGAGCAGGAGATAGCACACGCCCCGGTCGAACCGGACAGCCCCTCCCAGGGTCATCAGTCTGAGGATGATGGATACATGAGCATGAATGGCCGGAGGTGAGTACCAGACTTTTGTTCTTTTTTTACTACGCACCTGTTTTGCATTTTATTTTTAAAACTGACTTCGCGCTCGATAGTAATCACTAGAGAAAGGAATGTAGTAACAAAAAACTGTGATTCAAATTGTAAAAATTGTTACAGTTTCATTCATACAGGAATTTCAAATCAAGCTAATAGCAAAAAGTCAATCTGCCATTTGTATAGTACATTTGATATACACAGATATGCACTTGAAAATCGTTCCAATTATAGTGACAGTTCTATTCGCCTAACTCATAAAGCAAAATATGAAAAAAACGAATTGGTGATAAAGCTATGAAAACACGTGTATCTGCAAACTATGGAATGAGGAGGTTCCTCAAGAGATTTCACGGAACACATTGTACCCAGAACGATGAACTGTTTTGGTGTACATGAAACGCAATCGGCATCAACAGATCACACATTATTTCGGTAGAATTGTGGATTACTTATGAACAAACATTCGAAATTTAGGAACGATTTTGAAACATGAATATCTCCATAATAAATTGGCAATATTTACTGTACACTATGACGTAATAATGATTTGTGTTCCTGAGCAAACATCTAGACAAGCGTGATGTCCCACAAGAAAAGATGTCCTATTAAAGTTGATGAGAACCAGTGAAAGCGTGTCTCCGTCTTTCCGGAATAACCTTAGTCCTGGCATTAAGATTTTATCAGATTCTGATGAGACAAAGTCGAAACGCAAATTCCATAACTAATTCTACTTAATTTCTCCTTGGTGAAGGAAAATAGTCTTCCACCCAAATTTTTCTCCTGATGGAGAAATATAGTATAGTGTGTGTATGTGTTTATTTTATAGTTAGGTTTAAACAGCTTCAAAAGCCTGCACTGTAGTGCAGTTGCACACTCTTTACTATTCGTCTTGCCTCTTCCTCAGGGGTCTGGTTGGGAATCACACGCAATTTACTCGGTGCCTAGCTTGTTCCATTCAATTACTCGTCCTTTGAGCCATTTAGCTCACGGTTGTTCTCTTGTAATCCCAATGTAATGTAATGTAATCCCAAATACCCAATAATAATTCCCGGAGGTGACCTTTCCGTTCCGTGAGCAATTTAACTCCCGTTTTTGTGAGCCATTCAGTTCCCAACTTTGTTGTGATCTACTCGGACAGTCCCCGGCGGTGAACCTAATCTACTTACGGGCCTCCCGGTAGGATTCTTTATATAAGCATATAGAGCAAGCGATAATGATATATGTCGGCTGTGCAGTTATGCATTATTGATGCTAATATAGAGCTTTATTGTATTGTTAATGATGTAATGGAGTTTCAATGCAACATTAGTGCAAATGTATAGCCAATATAGTGCAATGACTTATGCTTATGGTTACTTGGGTAGCTGTAACCTAACTCCATTTTTTCAGTTATCGAGATTGTGATGGTGGTCTCCATTGCCAGTATCCCAAGATTTCATCAGTTATTGTTGGAACAACTTTACTGGCGAAATCAACTATCTCGACTCATACAGGCAGAGCTTCAACGTTAAAATGCCATTAACATTATGTTTCAAAGCGTTCGGTACTATCAGAAGCTCTACATTGGATACCTGCAGTGCCCATTAAAACATTACAATCCTTTGTACATTTTGATCAAAAATGAGTTCTCTTGCATAATTGCAATTTTAGGGATTACCCTAAAATTGCAATTTGTTACTCTACGGTCCAGAAGGGTTAACCGTGCAAGGACCTCGATCCCTGGTCAAGCCACGGGGATCTAGTGAGGCTGGGCTTTGCAACAGCCTTCTTTTTCGGGCCGCTAGCTCGATCGTGAGTAGCACGCTTGCTCTCAGGGTCGGCTCTTCAATAAAGATGCTGATTAAGGGACCGGGAAGAAACGTAAAACAACTCTTTTTCATTTACACTTTTATTCCCTATCAACTTACAATGTGTGTCTGGTGTGGCGTGTATGTTGGCCGGCCGGCTGCTGCTGCTGCTGCTCGTGATGGTGATGTTGAAGGCGGGAAGTGATCTACGCTGTGGCGTTATGTAGATCGCTGGGCGGGAGAAGCTGGAATACGCTGTAGCGATCGTCGCCGCCCGCGTGGTTCTTGACGATCGCTGGCTGCTAGTCGTCGTGTGCCTGCTTGGAGTTCGTGCTTCGCTATACACGTGTCGGACGAATTCCTTCCTCGAGTGTCCCGTGATCGTCTTTCCGGACCGATCGGTTCCCACGGGTTTGTCTCTGGGCGGATTCTCGCTTCTGCTAACCGCAGCTAGAGCTTTCAGGCTAGATTTTCGGGTCCTGATTCGTATCTATTTTCCACCGAATCGTTGATAGTTTGAACCGTGGTGAATAACTAATTATTCAACTGCGGTGTTAATTTTCACTTTTAAAAATCTTCGTCAAAAAACTTTGATGATGTGCTTCGTCGAATGGTTGCACCGGAATAGACCTTTCCCTTCGCTCAGAACCCAGTAGCTCTTCCTTTTTCCCTTTTTTAGCTCCCTTTTCTTATTCCCTTTTCGACTCCGACAGTCTTAACCTTTTTATTACGTTGGTAGCAACAACAGGGGTGTATTTTGTATATGTGTATTAACATATTGTGTTTTTATTTCTCCTAACGAACTATCAAATTTTGTTTCTAGAGTGTAATTTTTGATTTTAAACTAAGGTAAGTTTTATTATTTTTAATTCGTGTATAATAAGTTTTAACTCTAAACAGGTAACATTTAACATTTTCAATTCAATATTTTAATCATGCTTTCTTTAATTTTTATTGTTTTACCTCGACGGTAACACTACCACCTACTCCCCCTCAAAATTAATTAATAACGAAGTTGTTAATTAATTTTGTTTTACTCTAAAGTTCTACGAAATACCAGCCCAGGGTTGAGTTGCACCTTAATATGCTCTCGAAACAAACAATAGCGAATAATGTATGCGTCACAGTATCGAATAGTTGCTTTCATTCATATAATGGAAGGCTATTTTCAACGACTCTATGCTCGTGGATCGATTATCGAATCTTCTCATCTCCCAATTTTCCAAAACAAACATTTGCTTTGAGGAAGAGAGAATATTCTCGCTCCGGAACTAATTAAACGAATCTATTAATGATGTAACGAACACCGAATGAAAAACATATCTCAACACTTGCTTCGCAGGACAAGAATCACAACGAATATAATTGGTGGCTGCAGTTCGAACTAGTTCTTTAAAAACTGCAAATTGCGAGCTGGAGAATTTCACATGAAGTCTTATTACATTTGCCGGTTTATCTCCAAATTCGCTCCCCACCCAAAACAAACAGTGACATCTAAGTGACATTATTTTAATTGCCCTTTTTGATGAAGTGCGATAACCGAAAAGGCCTTTCAATTCGCATTACATCGATCCGTTTCCCTCTCTCTCTCTTATCCATATAACAAATTTAACGAACGATCATGATCACTCAAACAAGATTGACGCGGTGCTACACAATAGCTCCACAAAAACTGTACAAAACGCTGAAAGTTAAGTGCCTAATTACACTCGGAGGTGAAGAAATTTGTCCGATTTACTCGGACGTACCCGGTTTGAGGTCTGCAGCTGAAAATATCCCCAAGTTTTTGCCAAATTCATCAACAAGTTCGTATGAGCTTGTACCACGACGAGAAACAATTGTACATGCAATATAAGCGGGCCCTAACTTGGCATTGTATGCGTCCGCGGCGGAAGATTGAGCAAAATTGCGCTTAAAAACCTTCTGCCCTACTTGGTACACAGGAGCAGGCTTACGGAATCGAAAATTGTAGGCCCTGGAACTTTTCTCGTGAGCTTTGGATAAGTTCTTTTTCACACTATCATATATAACCTTATTTACATTTAATTTTAGGTTATGTCTCTCTATTTCAGATGAATCCCGCGTATCAACATCTCGGCGATGCTATTCGCCACTAATAATATGCTCATGACCATAAAGAATTTTGAAGGGGGTAAACCCAGTTGATGAGTGGGAAGTATTGTTGACCACATATTCTACCTCAGAAATTTTCGTGTCCCAAAGTCGCTGGTCAGTTCGGACATAAGTTCTGATACAAGCGTTAATACTGCGATTCAGGCGCTCTACTGGGTTGGCCTGGCTATGATGCCTTGAGTTGGCCCAGTGCTGCACCTGATATCGCCCCATGAACCCTTGGAAATCCTTGCTAAGGAAAGTCGACGCATTGTCACTGATAATAATCTCTGGGACCGAAAAGCGACGGAACCACTGTTCCTCGAGGATCTTAATGACAAGTGGAGTTGAGATCTTTTTAACCGGCACCAAGACCGTCCACTTTGAAAATAGGTCTAGCAATACGAGTAATGTTCCCGGACTTTGATCGGGGTAGCGATTGAATGAAATCGATTGCTAGGATCTGAAAAGGTTTGGTTGCTAACCTGGAATTACCCATTGTGGGATGCTGCGATACGGTCGATGGTTTGCATTCTTTGCACACTCGGCATTGTGCTACATATTTTCGTACTGAGGCGGCCATCTTCGGCCAAAAATACCTCATTCGGATTTTGTCCACTAGCTTCTCGTATCCGACGTGAAGCGCTTCGTCGTGCTCTCTTCGGAGAATATCAGCTCTAGATTTCTCCGGAACACAAAGCTTCCACTCGAAGCGAAAATCTAGAACTTCTGTTTTGGAAGGGACAAACTTGTATAATTTCCCATCTTCAACTTTAAAGTCGATGTTTTCATCTGGAGACGCAAGTACTTTATTGTACATGTCAATGTACCAGGTGTCTCCATCGGATTCTAATGTTGCAGTTTCCAACGAGCGGGATAATGCATCCGGTATGACGTTATCCTTGCCTCGTCTGTGCCGTATCTCAAAATCGTATCCCTGCAATTCTATACTCCACCTGCTTAATCTGGATGAAGTACGCCACTTGCCCTTCATTATATGGGTCAGCGCGCTTGCATCCGTTACCACCAGAAAACGAGTTCCCTCTATAAACGGTCGAAATTTGTCAATTGCTGACAGTACGGCTAAACCTTCTTTCTCCGAAGCTGCGTATGCTTGTTGCGCGGGAGAGAGCTTTTGAGAGAAATAGGCCACTATCTTTTCGCCTCCCTCATGCTGCTGCGTAAGGATAGCGGCGATAGCGCTATCACTCGCATCCGTCTGGACTTGGAATGGTAAATTGAAGTTTGGATTGGCGAGTACGGGGGCCGCAATTAAACTCTCTTTTAATTGTAGAAAAGCTTGTTCAGCTGTCGTCGTCCACGGAAGAGTTTTCGGCTTTTTACGAAGGAGATCGGTAAGCGGTGCAGACATCTCGCTAAAATTGGGGATGAACCGCCTGTAATAGTTCGCCATCCCCAAAAAGCGACGTAGCGAACGAAGTGAGGTGGGTCGCTCGTAATTAACTATTGCCTCTACTCTCTCGGGGTTGGGGCGCAATCCCTCCGGCGACAGAATGTATCCGAGATAAGAAAGTTCGCTCACGCAAAACTTTGACTTGTCTAGATTGATAGAAAGATTTGCCGATTTCAGTCGTTTGGCCACTTCTGATAGGGTTCGGAGGTGCGCTTCGAATGTCTCGCTTACAACGACGATGTCGTCGAGGTACACGAAAACATTCGGTTCCAGTTCGCCATACCCTAGGACTTGATCCATCAGCCGTGACAACGTTGCTGGACTGTTCACCAGTCCAAAGGGTAGCCTGGTAAATTGAAACAACCCTCTTCCTAACACCGAGAAAGCCGTATACTTTCGCGAACCGGGGTCAAGTGGTATTTGTAAAAAAGCTTTGGTCAAGTCAATTGTTGACAAATATCGGCTCGCTCCCAGTCGACTTAATATACGGTCTTGATGAGGAAGGGGGTAAGCGTCCCTCCGAGACCGATCGTTCAATCGTCTCGCATCTAAACATAGGCGAACTTCGCCATTGGGTTTTACTACGGGGACTGTGCTAAGCGACCAGTCACTTCTACTCGGCTCAATCACTTTTTGGCAAAGCATTTTATCTAGCTCTAGATTGATTTTCTTTTGCATGTCCGGAGACGTGGGATATGGGTTAATTCTAATAGGTGGAGAATGCTGGAACTCATTTTGAAGTTCAATTTTATGAGTGATGAGAGGAGTAACATCCAGCATTTCTCCCTCTATGGCTATTTTGAATTCAGCTTTAACCTGTTCGAGTTGTGAGCTTTGCTCCTCCGTGAGCGTATCCTTCCCTTCCTCCTCTCTCGCTACATTCACTTCCTCAATAGACCAATCTTCTCCTACATCTGAATATTCCCTCTCCCTGTTGCTGTCGGTTTCTACGGTAGGCTGTATCCTAAAGGCCTTCCAAAAATCGGAAAAACCCAATATTAACCTTCGGTTCAATGTGGGGGCTATAAGAGCTGGGATGATTTTGTTTTCATTGTTGAATGTAATGGGTAAGTGAACGTAACCTTCGACTTCGACAGGTGTTCCCGCAGCCGTTTTCATTGAAACACTAGTGGGAAATATTTCAAGTTTTAGTTCTCTCACTAGCTTTTTACATCCAATACCTAAAACAGTTCTCTGCGCTCCGCTATCTAACAGCCCGATTATCTCTTTCCCCATCACAAACACTCTCGCAAAAGGTCGGTTATCGCCACCTAATCTCACAAAAATCTCGTCTACTTCCATATCTGAACAGTAATCAAACTCAGAGACAGGTCTGAATCCATTCGTCAGTAGATTGTGAGTTATCTCAGTGGTAGGATTTGTGGATGATAATTCAACTTGCCTCCTCAAGCTGAATTCTGCGTGTTTTTTTGGCAGTAGGGGCACAAGTGCGTGAGAACATCAGGAAAGCCACAAATTGTGCAAAATTTTCGTCGATTTTCTGGACACTCGACATAGTGATGCCCGATTTTCTGGCAATTATAGCATGTGCCGATAGGGGGGCGTCTATATCGTTCTACTAAAGTATGCCAGGTACCCTTCGCGGAACCCTCCATTGGGTCTAACGAACCTTCGTTTTTCTCCCCTCTTCCCTCCTTTGGTTCTTTAGACCGATCTGTTTCCCTTTCATCACCTTTTGGTTTACTTTTAGGTTTATTCTGCGAATTATTTCCAGAATTCGCATAGCTAGATTTGGTCTGATTGGTACAAATTTCATTGACGTAAGTAGTTTTAGAGCGCACCGGGGGATCAAGTGGCTTTTGAAACATGTTCCAGTTGTTTTCATCAATGATTCGCCCATACCTTTTCAGTTTTGTAAGAGTTTTTACTCCCGCGCCCGTCATAGTATTCTTATAATCAAAGCGCATATTACGCCAGATTATCTCGAATCGACGACGTTCTGAAATTGGTCTCGTCATTGAATGAAACAACTTTTGCATTTCGTGGAAATAGTCCACAAATTTCTCACCACGAGCTTGACGCCGTGCGGTGGCTTGAAGTTCGATCTGGAAATCCAGATCAGGAGGCAAAAACTCACGTTTGAGCTCGCGTTTCAACTCTGACCACGTGCGAAACTCGCGATTCTCAAACCCATCCATGAACCAATCCTTAGCACGGCCAGCGAAAAGATGGATCGCGCTTCGGAATAGTTCACGCTCCGAAATGCCCTCTGATTTGCATCTCATTTTAATTTCCTTGAGAAATTCTGCTAATCGCCTACCCTGATCTTTTCCATCGTATTTTACTTTCCATTCTGATACTGGTATTCTTTTAATACTTTCCTGTTCCCACTTCATCTTTCTAGTCAGTCCCCTTCCCCTCCTAGCGTTATACGAGTCTGATAAGGTTTCTGAACTCGAGCTAGACAAATTTGAGCTTTCCGTGGAATCGTTCGATGACCCTTCTTATTTTCCTCCTATTCCGCTTATTCAAATGAACTTTTCTATCTTTCCTCTCCTTCTTCTTTTTATTTGCAACTTTTATCGGTTTACAAATACTTTCATCAGAGGAACTCTCCGTTTTTACTTCGCTACGGCTCTCAGATGCCGACCTCTCTTGAATTTTGCAGTTCCTCTCGCTTGGATTCTCTATAATTGGTTCAGTTTTTTCCTCTTTTCGCTCATCCGTTGCGGACTTGCTCCTATTAGAAATTTCATTATCAATCTGTAATCTGTCATTCAAGTTAATCAGCAATGTTTCAAGTCTTTTCTTCCTCGTCATGTTTTCCTCAGCTTCCTTAATTCTCTTTTCATCTAATGCAATCTCCCTTTCTCTCATTTGCTTTTGTTGCTCGGTGGTCTGAAGCACAAAATCTTTGAAATGTTTGATCAACTCTGTAGTATTTTCTATTTTTCCGTGCTCGTAATCGTTCAGCACATTCATTATTTCCCTAGATCTCTCCTTCGAAGATTCCATTTCTATTTTTTTCATTTCTAATGTTTTATTTACTAGCCCTCCTGTCGATAAAGCGACAGCTCCCATTTCCTCTTCGATATCAATCCCCAAAACTGTTTCATTAAGAGTTTCAATTTCCGATCGAACTTCCTCCAAGGCTAAAGAAATGTCGGCCTCCAAAGGCTTTGGATCCGTAAACCCATCGTCTAACAACTTCAGTGCAGGGAAATGCTTTTGGAAAATAGCATTTGCTTGTTTTCCTAACCGAGTGATCTCTGGCCCATGTTTATGAGACCCTGGAGATTTGGTAAGAAGAAAAATTCGGACGCGGTAATGTATCAGCCGTGTCTTCAGTTTCATTCGTTGGCGAACATCGGCCTTGGGGTTTTCTAACAATCCGCTAATTATCGTCAGCGTGGGACCGATAACTGCGATTTCCTCCCGAACCCCTCTCCGGCTGGGAGACACACTAAAAGCTTGTGTTTCTCTCTCCGTTTTCATTCTATCCTTCAACTTCCTGCGTTTAATGCTCTCGTGTTCGTCCACTGCGAAAGGAACGTTACGAGTCGCAAGCTCGTGCTCAACCTCCTGAATAGAGAGGTGAGAAACTTCAATGTTTCTGTACAGCGTTTGCAAATCCATTGTGCTCGTCTGTCGATTGAACAGAACTGAACAGCAATTATTAATTCACTAATTAACTAAACTAGGGTGTATCTATATTCGCAATCAAAATAAATTCGCTCTTTACCAAACAAATCAGTGTTTTGGCAATTGGCCGAATCAAGACCCGATATGCGATAAATATATCAATAAATCCGAAAACTCCCGCTATTCGATGCTATTACTGCAATGATTACTCGCTTTTGTAGGCGTACGCGCACTAGTAGACTGATGTCTAGTAAAACTGATAACTTTACTTAATCATTCAGGGGAGCACGTTTTTGGTTACCATCTTAGCCTTTCACTTCCTAACCTATCAAACGAAATTTTCTATTCCCTCACACACTCTAGGGTTCTTTGTTTAAACGTTACTTCGATCTCTTAATCAGCTTATAATTTTAGTTGGGCGCCATTTGTTACTCTACGGTCCAGAAGGGTTAACCGTGCAAGGACCTCGATCCCTGGTCAAGCCACGGGGATCTAGTGAGGCTGGGCTTTGCAACAGCCTTCTTTTTCGGGCCGCTAGCTCGATCGTGAGTAGCACGCTTGCTCTCAGGGTCGGCTCTTCAATAAAGATGCTGATTAAGGGACCGGGAAGAAACGTAAAACAACTCTTTTTCATTTACACTTTTATTCCCTATCAACTTACAATGTGTGTCTGGTGTGGCGTGTATGTTGGCCGGCCGGCTGCTGCTGCTGCTGCTCGTGATGGTGATGTTGAAGGCGGGAAGTGATCTACGCTGTGGCGTTATGTAGATCGCTGGGCGGGAGAAGCTGGAATACGCTGTAGCGATCGTCGCCGCCCGCGTGGTTCTTGACGATCGCTGGCTGCTAGTCGTCGTGTGCCTGCTTGGAGTTCGTGCTTCGCTATACACGTGTCGGACGAATTCCTTCCTCGAGTGTCCCGTGATCGTCTTTCCGGACCGATCGGTTCCCACGGGTTTGTCTCTGGGCGGATTCTCGCTTCTGCTAACCGCAGCTAGAGCTTTCAGGCTAGATTTTCGGGTCCTGATTCGTATCTATTTTCCACCGAATCGTTGATAGTTTGAACCGTGGTGAATAACTAATTATTCAACTGCGGTGTTAATTTTCACTTTTAAAAATCTTCGTCAAAAAACTTTGATGATGTGCTTCGTCGAATGGTTGCACCGGAATAGACCTTTCCCTTCGCTCAGAACCCAGTAGCTCTTCCTTTTTCCCTTTTTTAGCTCCCTTTTCTTATTCCCTTTTCGACTCCGACAGTCTTAACCTTTTTATTACGTTGGTAGCAACAACAGGGGTGTATTTTGTATATGTGTATTAACATATTGTGTTTTTATTTCTCCTAACGAACTATCAAATTTTGTTTCTAGAGTGTAATTTTTGATTTTAAACTAAGGTAAGTTTTATTATTTTTAATTCGTGTATAATAAGTTTTAACTCTAAACAGGTAACATTTAACATTTTCAATTCAATATTTTAATCATGCTTTCTTTAATTTTTATTGTTTTACCTCGACGGTAACAAATTCTCAATTGAAACAAATCATCCATAAGGCTCATGAAAAAGTACAGCTTCAACAGCGTTTTTCTTGTTTTGCTATTTTTCATTATGGGACCTCAATGCATTTATTGATAGTGCATATATCCAACGTTTTCCGCCGTCCGATGTCTTTCAGTTTAACCGGATACATTCCAACTGGCATCGATGGACCTTTGACCATTGCCACCACGACTCGATAAGCGTTACCCCAAGAATTAACATCAGCTTTTCGGTATTGTACTTTGTATCAGTTTGATTTGCACCCCATTATCTCCAGTTTGAAAGCATTTTTGGCTGCTCGGTACACTAGTCTACGCACCACTTTATCGGTTGCAGTTTTGGCTAGCTGAACGCGACTACTGGCTCTAAGGAATGCTGACCGGAGTGCATGAAACGTCGAGATTTGATGCAAACTCGAAAACAAAATTTGACAAAAATTCACTTTTTTGGATTTTGGCTCATTTTTGCCTTTCTCATATAGAAAGGTTATGCAATCACTCTGAAAACCGTCAACCTAATTCCGACCATTTTTTTTTTATTGCCATAAGGTCTCTGGATTTTAACAGGGGCGTAGTTGAGGCTATACGGAGAGGGGTTATCCCCGCCCCCCCCCCTCTACTGTTCACTTCCCTCCCTTTAAAATCCCCTTAAAACAACCTTCAGACCACCACCCCATACAGCCGTCATACCTATATCACTATATCACAAAGCATACCAAATAAAGCTGGGGAGTCGTCCGTTCGTGGGATTTTCGCCCTCCTCACTCACCCACCCTCTCATGACAAAATGAGTTAGCAAGCAGATAACATTGAATTAATGCTGATTAGGCTAATTAAGTATGATATTTTTTTGTTTCAAGTGTTTCATTGTCGACACGTAGCTCATCAAGTTCGTGGCTGGCAAGCCATTGTGTATATGAACAAAGTGTACTAAGAATGTCATAGATATTTCCACAATTATGTTGAATATAACCAGCCACCGAGCCATAGTTTATAGAAATGAGAAAGGCACAATTGCACCGTTAGGTGGCTTAAAACAGGTTTTTTTACGGTGAAATAATTCCAAACGCTTGGAAGGGTTCAATATTCCATTGGTGCATGTACGTTTACCCGGACCACTTACTATCGGCCCGAAGAACCAGTGCAGTGTTTGTAATACAAAAATTGGATGGACTAATAAAATATATAGAGACTACAGAAAAAGTCGGCGTTTTTGGTAATTACCCTTTTAAATTTAAAAATTGTACACCAATGTGCTCCCAAAAACAGTAGTGTATACTTTCTCCGGTCAATCAAAGCCATTTTTGGCTTTTGGACAGATTTTCAGGGACTGTGCATCACTGCTAATCACAAACCAAAAGACTTTCCGTTTTATGTAATCTTGAAGGAGACAAATTTGAAGTATTGAAAATAAATTGATAAAAAGTCTTTTTCTCTCCACTTGACCAAAAAACAACATTTCAATTTTAATACGTCTCTGCATTTGATTCTCATCTGATCTGCGGAGGGTTAAGTGCCAACTTTACTATACCATATAATCAAACTAACCCTTAATATTTGCTTGAAAATTCTCTGCCATGTTTAAAGCTTCTAAGTTGGTTCATTGTATTGTGAACAAAACATGTTAAATGCGATACATCATGCTTCTTTTGATTTTTTTAATAACCCATTTGGAGACTCCTTATAACTGTAAAATTGTACATATTTTCGCAAACTGGTGGCAAGAAAAATCAACCCAATCTCAATGCTTGTTCAGTTACTCGTAAAAGAATGCACCGTAAACAGCTGCCTCCTTTCCAACCAATCAGGGTAGATCCATTCCAGATCCTGGCACAAACCAGCACAGCTTTATAGCTTTCCAAAGAATCTTCCGGGAGCACTTCTAGCACACTCAAATTTTATCGCTTTACAGCCAGAGGCGGTCAGAAATCACTCGCTGTCGCGGCGAAATACAGCAAACAGCGATGGCATAAAGTGTCGAGTCACTGCCAAAGAACCGTAATAAAATGTGTCCGCCAATTTGATAAAGTGGCATGAATAAAAAAATTGTTCGTTCGCATTATGGAAGTTTTAACCGACAGGTCAATCACCTCTTTTATGGATTAGAACACATTATCTAATTCTATATATGAGGTTTTTGAAACGAACCCAGGCTTACCACGCGAGTGTCGTACCAACTACTCTAGGCCACCCCCATGCATAGATTTCGGCGTTTTTTCACAGAGTGGCATTTGTACCAGAATCGCATTAAAATATTCACATTACTTTAACATACATACATATAAAACAATAACTGGTAATAAATATTTCATAGACTCCAAAGCCAACCGTTCGATTAGACCTAATATTTTCTTCCAATTTTTGTTTGACCTGGATATTAATTTTATTGTTACTAGTAGTAAAAATGCAACAGATTAATCACTGCCCGACCGAGCTACTACTCAATATCATGTATCATATCAACCAGTTTAGCGACATCCAATTGTTCACCCAAATCGTTTTGACAAATCGTATTACAGTCTGACATCTGAGATAAATTTATATCCTATTCCACATTACGTCAGCATATCCTAGGTCGTTGCAACTATTTCACTTTTCTCCTTCACTTCCACCAGCATACTATTACTGCCAGCTTATTACTATATTACCAATATGTCTAGCAACTAGAGTCTAGCCCAATCATATCTACATAACAACATGATGATCTGTACGACAGCCAGCCTACATAATACTATGATAATAAAATTTCTCCCGGTGTAGAACAAAATGTATACTCGGTGGAAAAAGATCCACATATCCGTATGCACAAAATGATAGCTCTATACTCCATACATATCCCGAAGCTGAACACATTATTTATTTCAATAGCTGAATCGCTGACAGAGATTCAACGATCCCGGCCAGCGGCATAGTCTAGGCTCGATACATAGAATAGCAGCAGAGTCGGTACCGGCCCGTCGGCTGACTCTTAATGTTTACCTTTACCCAATTGCTCTTTCATTCCTTTTCCTGACTTTTTTTCCTACTCTCTATCTCCCTAGGGCAAAATTCGTACCTGATTTTCAACCGACTGACGAGGCAAATGTCCCTTTACTCCCACTTCCGGTACCACCGGACGGCAAATACTCACCGCCATCGCCTGAGGAAGCAGAACGAATCATTTCCAATTTGCTGCCAAGGTATGTATGTCTATATGTATGCATTTACAGTGGGAAACCCAGAGACCATAAATATGAAGCTATTTCGTGTTGTTTACTCTTTTCCGCTTTATTTAATACCTTTCCGATGGCAGTTCTGCTGTCTTTCGTGGTGTACAAGCTTCAATGTTGATTTTAGTTGGATCGTTCAAACCAAAGCTATTTAAACAGCACATCTTGTTGAGGTTCTCCCACCGTATAACCTCATAAAATGCGCACTTCACCCATATAAACAGTTGCTGCTATCGTCGTTTGTTGTGAAGGATAGTTTCTTAAGCAAGAGCTAACTTTAACGATAAAAGTGCTTCGAAGCAGACTTGCAAAAACATTGCTAACATAGATACTATGTATTTAAGAAAATAATGTTATCACTGCAAGGCAGGCCAATCCGGCACTAGCTTAGTCCTGTCACTAAGTTAGTGTCGAATTCTAATGAGACGAAGTCGAAATAACTAATTCCAAAACAAATCCATAACTAATTTGTGAACGGTAGATGACCCGTCTAGTCTAGTGTAGTCTAGTCTACACATACACAGCCAATATATGTAGGGATCCTGGAAAATTGCAGACGCTCGTCCACAATTTTTCTTGTCATTATTAATGTTTGTGGCACATATTGAATATGACACAAGCATTAAAGTGGCCAGGCCAACTGTGCAGCGTACAAAACAAAGATGATTCAAAATAATACGGCAATCAAATTATTCATTCAATGAATAATTATTTCAATGGATTATTTTGAACCTTGAATAAGGAAGAAACGTGGACAACCGTATACAACCGCTTCAATTTGATGTTGGTATGATAAATCGTTGGGAGTGACTTTGTTAAGAGGGTTAATGTCACTCTTTTGGTCCTAGGTTCCTGGGATGGGACAGAAGTATTTAACCCTGCACTGGCTAATGAACCAGGGTTATAGCGCCCTTACTTGCTCGGAACGGTAGAGAATGACCCGTAGGGTTAAATCTTCCATAATAAACAACATCTAACATCTAACTAATGTAATTATAGGTTTTGTGCTCGATGTAAGGATGGTTTTAAACAATTCTCTCCTTAGTGCAGAAAAAAACAGTTAATTGGCGGTGCAACATCCAATCGCATATGGTCGGTGTTAAGTCAGATCGGGCTAAGTCGCAAAGCATCAAAAAATGAAATAATGATAGCACTGGATGAAGAATTTCTTCAGCTACATTGGACTTTTGCCAGTTTTGAAATATGTCTTAACACGAACCATATTATACACTCCATTTTAAACTTGGTTTGTGAAAATCAATTCAGTTATCACCAAAGAACCGACGTGACTTTCATTCTGTAATATGCCCGGAACCCGAGATTTTTGGTATTGTCGAGAGTGGACAATAACTTCAAAGAATCTTTACTTGGCCATCGGTGATCTTGATCTGCAAATCGAAGTAATTTTATGTCCATTTTAATAGATTTTGAACGTCTGAGTTATTAAGATTGTAACGGTTTATATGGGAAATTCCTCTGGGACCTTACAAACTAACCTAAAACTCCGAAACCAAAAGTCAGATCTGAATGAAATTCAATAGCAGGTAGTGAATAGGGGTACTGTATTTTTCATTTGAAATCAAGTTTGAACAAATCGGTCAATAATTCGCTGCGAAGTAGGTATGACATTAATTTGGAACTTGACAAGTTCCCCGGGGGCATCAAGAACCGTCAATGTGGTCAAAGATACTTCCATTGGTCATTCTTGATCTAGATCCAAGTAATTTTACTTATTTTTATATAAACTGGACTTTATAGTGGTACTAGTTTATATGGAAATTTGCTGTGTGACCGCACTCTTCAACTCGTAACTCTAGAACCGGAAGTCCAATCAATGAAAAATTCGATAACAGCCGATGGAAAAGTTGTATCTTTCATTTGAGACTATGTTTATGCAAAGGGTAGAGCCATCTCTGACAAACAGAAGTGATATTTTTTACCACATAAACACAAACATACATACAAACACAAACATTTTCCGATCTCGTCGAACTGAGTCAAATGAAATACGGTCCTCAGAGCCTCGGTTAAAAAGTCGATGTTTGGAGCGATAACATAACCTTTCTATATGAAGAAGGCAAGGTGTTGCCATTGAATTGTGCGCATGCAATTTTCCATGACGTGCGGAGATTGTTGTCCGTAGCGATGGAGAATTTTCAGTGTAATCTATAACAAGGCCTGAAGATCATTCGGTTTGTTTCCTTGATTGCATCTTTCGTCCATACTATCGTCGCTACTACTGTTTGGACGATCACGGTCAATTGTTATGATGTACTTCCTTCGATTTACTGACTACGGTCGTGAAGCCTCAATGTTGTCTGCATCCTGGATGGAGCTTTCTGTAGCAACTGGATGTTGTTACAGAAAGCCCTGGCTGTAGTCGTTAATGGTTCAATATTCGTTATTGCTCAATGAACAATTGTATATGATATCACTTTATGTGTTGAAATATTGATGTTTATTTTGGTCGTAGTTGATTGTTTTTTTCCGATGTTTTCCATTATTTGTAGATTGTCAACAGAATTGATACGAGGCAGTTTGATTGTCATAAGCGCACAGCGTGGTCTGTGCGTGCCATACTCATTACTCGTTGTCACAAAGGAAGAAATAAAGCAGTTAGCGCCATTCTTACCACCCGAACACCATTTGTAATATCGAGGGAGCAATTCCTCCAAGAGTCATCATGAATTTCCGGATTGAGCTATTAGGTGTACCCAGAGACAGATCGTGTAGTCGTACCTTGACTATACCTTCCTCCATATACGCTGTTCTTGCGGATATATTCTTCTAGTATGAGTCGATTTTGGAATCGTACCAGAACCACATTTTGTACATGGAATAAGGATAACTTTGTAATTTGCAACGCATTTTATTTTTCAACACGCGCCTCATTAATTGTACGGAAGCTGAGCAACAAATTGCACACAGTGCTCACAATAACAATAACAGTATTTTTACTGCATTACTAATGCGCACCATACACGAGCGAAATGCGCCAGGTAACTGAACGCTTGTCTTAACTATTGATCATGCATCAAGAATAAACCTAGGAGGATGTTAAGGAATCGAGTGGGGAATAAACAAGCTCATCAATAGAACACCAATAAATTAACTGGGTCCCAAAAAATAATATTAACAAATACTATCCAAATATTACTCAGCAAGCAATGAAGAGGTGAATAAATCCATCAACTATCAATTTATGACCGTCGGATTTTAGGAGCTCGCTTTAGAGACAGGTAGTAGTTGTGCGTGATCTCGCTTTAGAGGCAGGATACGATCACTATCGCCAATGCTATAATCATGTGTTCTTCCTGCGACATCATCATATCCCAGGGACAGCATAAAAGTTCGTACATTATGCCGGAGTCCCAAAGGTTATAAAGGTTCGAATCCTGCGTCTGGGGGGATTTTTTTTGCATAATTGCTTTCGTTCAACTCACCATTTCTATCTGTTTCCCCGTTGGATACACCAAAAAGACAAACTTACTACCTGTCTGTCGAGTCTTTATAGGGCACTTTGTTGGTGCGTGTTGATTTCCATTTTCTTGGCGATGAAGTATTAGTCGCGTTGTTCACCTGTTCTCTCGCGAGTTATCGTTCACGTTCTTGCCAGTATCGCTACTACTTTTTTGCCTTTCACGGATGAAAGTTCTTAATTGTTTTAATTCTACCGGCCGTTGTTGTAAATCCGCCTTCATCGGCGTCACTCGCTACTGTACTGGAGATGCTGGACGTTGGTTTGAAGAAACTAGACGCAATCGTCGTTATTTCATTGTTAGTCCAGGCAGTTGGTTTCGAGATACAAAGCGCATTAGTTATTAGTCGATTGTGTTTCCGTAGCGCATGTTGAAGACTGTGTTGGTTGTAGCAAGTAAATTTTTCGTAGTGGCTTCGGAGCATAGTTTTCCGTAATACGTCGTGTTGTTACGGAACTGGCACTCAGGAAACTGACAAGTTCACAACGTTACTTTATTTTAATCAATGTCTGCCATTCCTTTGGGATGGGTCTAGTCAACCGCATTTTCGCCACTCGAACAATGTTAGGAATGTCGATGAATATGTTTCTCCAAGTATCGTTCGTAACGGGTATCAGTATCCCGAAATGAATATTTTATTGGGTTACAGTATGGTGCACAGTAGAGTGGGACATGGTTATATGAAAAAAATAAAATTTGGCTCCGAGTAACTTTTTGGGTCCCATTTAGCTCCCAGAACAAATCTGCAAATTTTTAACTTGATCGGTGAAACTATATTTTTGCGCCCACGGTTTAAAGTTTACATGGGATTTCGTATGGGAAAATTGTCTTTTGCAAATTAATTCTTCCAAGAGTCGCCCGTTATCTCCTAAAAATAAACAGATGTCTGATTTTTATAGGAAATTTGTCAAGGAAACAAAGTCTAAAAGATTGCAAAACGATCTGATGCTTGTGGAAAAAGTTATTAAACAAAAACCGATTGATGCCCTGAAGATTGATGAAAATTTCACTTTTCATAGCATCACTGCTTCTGACGATTTTATTATATACAAAATTTTTAACTTTCTCTTATTATGCACAAAAGAAGCCTCAATTTAACCCTCAAAACCTTGCGAAGTGGCCAAATAGTATAGATAAACGATTTAGATACGTTAAGAGAGAATTAAAACAAAATTGCGTATAATTGGACAACCAACAACAGTGGTGCTAGAACAAATGAATATTTTATCAATCGTCAGAACATCAATCGGTTTCTGCTTAATAACTATTTTCGCAAGCATCAGATCGTTTCGTGGTTTTCGAGACTTTTTTTCTTTGTTAAATTTCCTAAACAAGCCACATAACGATTTATTTTTAGGAAGTAATGGGCGACTCCTGGAGGAATTATTTTGTAAAAGTTAACTTTCCCGATCAGAAACACATAACAGAAATATTTCAAAACTATATCTCTCATTGATACTTGTTATAAATTTCTGTTATTTTAACTACTAACGAGACCTAATTTATAACACAGTAGGTTACAAAAATTGTGTTCTGTTATAATCCTGTTATTTCATTCTGATCGGTTTCCCATACAAAATCCCATGTAAACTTTAAACAGTGGGCGCAAAAATATAGTTTCACCGATCGAGCTAAGAATTTGCACAGTTGTTCTAGGACCCAAATGGTACCTAAAAAGTTGCTCGGAGCTGGAATCTATTTTTTGTCCCACCCTAGCTGCACAGTACTAGTACTAATTACTAAAACTCCGCTGTAAGAAATAAACGGTTGCAAGCGACGGTCAGCCTTTTTCGTCTACGTTACTTTCATGAGGTGATTTACCAATAGTGCTATCTTTATGAGCTTACTTCGGTTATGTTATTTTTTCCGATCATGCTTATTGCAACTAAGTAGTAATCTTAATTTTATTATTTTAATTGCACATATGCTTCGGTTCTGGTAAAGAGGGTCTATCTTTGCCGTGGGACATGTTGGTAGACTTGAATGGTTCGTAGTAACACTGCCTAAGCTCCACTGCTGCCAGCAGAAGACAAAAGATTAGTCCGCAAGATTTTAAGCCTGTTTCTAATGACCTTGCCACTTCTAGTTTTCCGATCTATATATTTCACATCCTTGCTCTCACCTGAGTACTATGGCTCTAAAATATTCATAACTTTACCGACTTAATAATGTCTAGCTAATTCAATGTCGTTAAAAAGTGAATAATTGCACATATTTTGTTGTATATAATTTTATTTAATTTGGTAACATTGTGAGGGAACACATATCCACCGGGTGATGCCAATATAGCTGTTATTTCTGTGAATTGAGCAAATTAATTTCTTTGTTTGTTTAGTGTTTATATAACCAACTAGCGAACTAGTCCACAGAGCATTAGATATGCGAGGGGAATACGAATGATCTTGTCCAAGTGGAATAATGATTGTTGAATGATGTACCGTAAACCGGGGTGTCTTTGATCATCGGGGTGACTTTGATCACTCGAAGCTTTTTTCGTAGATCGCTTATTAAACAAGAATAATCTACCGAATCATTATATAACGCAATATAAACCATCTACCATTTTAAAACTAGCTGATAATCAATGTTTTTGAAAATTTGCAACAATGCACCGCTAACAAATGAGCTGCAAGTAACTTCAGTAGATCAAATTGCTAGTAGTGTATCACAAAATTACCCATAACACGATCTGTCAGCAAAAAGTCCAGTGAAAAAATAGGTAGTATGTTTTATTCATGTATGAAGAAACCTTTGCGAGCTTCGCGAAGCTACGTGACAAACATTCACGAGCGAAGAATTGACGCTGCTCTTAAAAATTTTAAGCTTTACTTTTTATTCGCAGTTTGCCCATCTAGTGACCTACTCTGAAGTTATTAGACTTCTCCATTGGTGCGTTGTTCATGGTTAATTACTGAACACAAAATTTTGGTTACTTTGTGATCCACAGTTAGCAACAGTCGCGCGATTGAACGAATTTTCCCATGCTTGTTTCCGAGCAAACCTTTAGTCTATGTGATGTCCCGTAAGGAAAGTATTTTTAATTTAAGCTGATGAGAATCAATGAACCGAAACTTGGTTTGGCTTAGCAGGCGAATGCAATATGCACTATGCTATATTTCTCCTTGGTGAAGAAAAATTTTGGGTTAAACATACATACGGAAAACAGCTTGCAGTATTCGACATTACTCCTAACATCAAACAAAAACATAGTTTTTAATACTTTTCCATAAAATGTGAGGTTGGGGTAAATTAGCGGTGATGCACGTTTACAGTGCAAAAATGGTCTTCAAATATTTTTATTTTTTGGAAATCCGTCTAAAGTAAAAGAATCTTTGTCTCGTCAATGCAGGAGACATTTACTTGGACCAATCGCCTGGAGAATATCGAAAATTTGCTTTTGAATCCGTCGAAGTCAAAATATTTATAATGAAATCATCCAGCATTTCTATTAGGGCGCCTGAAGTAATTGAATTTCAATGCGATTGTTTATTTTCTGGCGTACCGTTAACACCCTAAACATATGGCCAACTTAAACGCATTGGTAAAATTCAGAGATGTTGCCAACCTTCTGCCCTCGTGTTCTATTTTGTACGATCTACCTAAACCAAAGCGATAAAAATGAAAACTTAAAACACCGCTAACTAGCTCCGGTTTCCCTATCATGTATTTCAATTTTCTAAATGTCAGATGTGGCAGTTTTGAGCTTTTTTCCATTTATTCTTCGTCGTACAACATATCCAACGGGATTATTAAAATTTCATTTAACTGGTTAAACACTGATTTACCATTACGTCACAAAACAGTGACAGGTGGTAATGAGCAAAGAAAAACGCCTTCGATATGGCTATATTGACATTTCTAACAAGTCAATTTAAATTGTTCCTGAAAAGTAACTTTTGAAATTAAATGAAGCAAACCCATCTTCATCCAAAGCAAAGCGTTAACAACACTTTGTACTGCTACCATTCCAGAGTAACTTGTCATGTCTGATGCGCTCAGTTTTTAATCCAACAAACAAATTAATTCAAAAGTTTGTTTCAAAACAACACTGGACATATTTTTCCATAACCATTACATACTACTCGGGAATCCATAGTATACCCTAGATCACCACCAGTAGTGGCCAGTCAACAATGCGAAAAAATTGCGAAAAGTTTTTACGCTTCTGAAGTTGACACGGTGGTGACTTCAGTGATAATTTGTAAATATAATTTATCAACTCTTAAAACCACAATTACTACCGTGGCTTATTATATCTTTACAAGTCAATCATTGCGCCTAAGCACTGTGCTGTGCCATGCGTTTCCACTAGGAGGGCGCAAGATTGTATAGAGCGATTTGCAGCTATAACAGTGACAACCGATACCTTGCTAACCAACAGAGAAGGGGCAAGGCAAATTAGCTGTCATTTACTACCAAACTCAATCCTTCCCCCGAAGTGTTCTCTCCTCTGTGGAAGTCATAAATCGTGATCCCAATCACAATAAAGCAGTTCACTAAGCAATTGTTGACAATTTTATATCTTGCCGTGACGCAGAACTATCAAATTACTCTACACGCTTATCCACGGCTACCCAAAAATGAGTCGAATGCTACTCAGTTTAGTGAAAACCATACCTACTCAAAAATGAGTAGAAGGGGGTCTACTCATTTTTGAGTAAACCTGTTTTATGACCAAACTGAGTAGAAATAACTCACTTTTGTTTATATGCCTAAATGTGTAAAATTTACTCATTATCATGGAAAATTGAGTTTTTTAATTGTTTTTGGAATTCTTTTAAATAAAATGAATGTTTATGCCAATTATTTCATGTATTATATATTTTAAACAAGCTGAGCATTTAATGTTTCATTTATGGACATTGCAATTTGATTTACTGTTTTGCGTGAGCTTTGATTCCGCGTTTTATACACAAGTATGGACATTAGTTCTTCTAACATTAAAAGCCGTGCCGGAACTGGTACCCCAAAGACAAAGAAGGCCTTGAAGAACGTGTCAATGACGTTTCTGATGGACGAGTCCGTCATTATGATCACCCCATCCATAAGAACACTGTATGTTCCTGTTTTAAACTTGTCGGCTTCGCAAACCAGATGCGGCGTTAGCTCTGCCAGTGCCAAATAATCAGTCAAGTTCTGAAAAATAATTATAACAGTCAAACAGTTATTTAATACTACTAAATACATTTTTGTTTAATACCTGCGTCCACTGGATGACAGGTGCAGCATAGAGTTGTTCTGGCGAATCCCAGACCATATCACCAGATGCGTGAACTCCTTTTTTAGACAAGCTTGCGAAAATTCTGAGCAATCCTCTTAGATGAACTATATTGAATGAAGGAAAGAAATTATCGGTAAAACTGGAATTTTGGGAATCTGAGTGTAGTTTATTTCTGAATAAAAAATATTGATAAGGAAGTAGATTGAAATGTGTGCACGAAGAATGCTTAATATATGCTGGTTGCGCTTGAAAATTTAAAATAGTGTGCTTGTGTCTTTCATTTTTAGAGTGTGCAACTGGTATTCATTACCCACTGAGACGTCCAAAAAATTGTTTCAAAATCGTTCAACACGGGTCCAACGATGGACGTTCGTTGAACGGTTATTTGGACGATGTCAAAATTGGTCCAACGAATGTCCTTCATTGGACGATTTTGAAACCAACCGTTCTTAGAGGGTATGCGCATGATGCTATAACCCTCTAAGAACGGTTGGTTTCAAAATCGTCCAATGAAGGACGTTCGTTGGACCAATTTGGACAACGTCCAAATAACCGTTCAACAAACGTCCATCGTTGGACCCGTGTTGAACGATTTTGAAACAATTTTTTGGACGTCTCAGTGGGAATATACACAAGATGCGCTTTAGTTACGCATACCAAAAATGGAAGAAAAATCGAAAGTTTACTATTTCGATTTTCAACTGCAACTGCCCACTGTGAAGCCAAAAAAATTCTCAAAATCGTCCAAGGGTCCAACGATGGAAACGATCTGTTGAACGGTTTGTTGGACGTCGACCAACGTTGGACCAACGAACGTCATTCATTGGACGAATTTGAAACATCATTGTCCAAGGGAGTAGAATAACATGAACCACAACTAGTCGACGATACGCACAAAATACAACATACCGTCCTCAACTTCCTTGAAGCTGTTTGGAAGTAGAAGCAACCCTTGGGACAAAATGGGTGTGAAATCAATATCTTTTGCAACGGTAGGATTCAAACGGTAGAATGCGGCATGGATCTAAAAAATAGATTGAAATTAGTACATAATGAATTTGAAATAGTAAGAGAACTTACCATCCTTCCTTTGAACGATGTTATATGTGGAAATGTTTGGATGATAGCTTTGGTACCTTTTTTTTCTTTGAGTAATAATTTGTGCAGCGGGAAGCATTCGTCCATTCCCTGCTTAATCTCGTTGTATTTTTCTAAGGAAGCCATGACTGTCGATAGTTGAGTTGCTTTTTCCAGGATTGCATTTGAAACTGAATTTGCCACCTCGGGTCCAGAAATTCTTTGGTACTTTTTCAACTCTTTAGGTAATGCTTTGATCATGTTGCGAACTCGATGATAAATATAACCCGAATGGGGTCCTTTTTCATTGCCACTATGCCACCAGAAGAAAGCAGACTAAAATAGATAAATATATATATATATATATATATATATATATATATATATATATATATATATATATATATATATATATATATATATATATATATATATATATATATATATATATATATATATATATATATATATATATATATATATATATATATATATATATATATATATATATATATATATATATATATATATATATATATATATATATATATATATATATATATATATATATATATATATATATATATATATATATATATATATATATATATATATATATATATATATATATATATATATATATATATATATATATATATATATATATATATATATATATATATATATATATATATTTGTTATTCAGTTATCTTTTTTGTGTATTTTAATTACTGAAAACTATGAAACACAATGAAACAAACACAGTTTGCGACTTGAGCCCCTATCCGTGTCGAAATATTAAAAATGCACCTTTTTCGGTTTAATTTTCTTCACTAAATTATAGATTTTGAAACGGCTCAGATAATAGCCATAGCATTTCTATTCATTTTTCCATTAAAAATAATGATCAAAAAGCTTAAAATAAGACTACTACTGATTGGCGTAAAGATAGAAGTTAGTTATCATATTTATTTGAGTTATTCTTGCCATTCATTTAGGTATATATGAGCCACCGAAAATTAGTGTCGTAAGGCTCCGGCTCAGAATCGGTTGTTGCATTTGAGTTGGAATCCATACTGATTCCATTCAGGATTCCGATTCAAATTCCGAATGGTTTTACCGGGATGCTTCGTAACACCTGCTGTAAATATATTAGAATGTAAAAATCAGAAATAAA